>NC_091951.1:284377688-284555188 GCF_031021105.1 Erythrolamprus reginae
GCAGTTCTAATCTCCGGGGGGAGTTGGTTCCAGAGAACTGGCGCTGCCACAGAGAAGGCTCTTCCCCTGGGACCCGCCAACCGGCATTGTTTAGTTGACGGGACCCGGAGAAGGCCCACTCTGTGGGACCTAATCGGTCGCTGGGATTCGTGCGGCAGGAGGCGGTCTCGGAGATATTCTGGTCCGATGCCATGAAGGGCTTTAAAGGTCATAACCAACACTTTGAATTGTGACCGGAAATTGATCGGCAGCCAATGCAGACTGCGGAGTGATGGTGAAACATGGGCGTACCTAGGTAAGCCCATGACTGCTCTCGCAGCTGCATTCTGCACGATCTGAAGTTTCCGAACACTTTTCAAAGGTAGCCCCATGTAGAGAGCATTACAGTAGTCGAACCTCGAGGTGATGAGGGCATGAGTGGCTGTGAGCAATGAGTCCCGGTCCAGATAGGGCCGCAACTGGTGCACCAGGCGAACCTGGGCAAACGCCCCCCTCGCCACAGCTGAGAGATGATTTTCTAATGTGAGCTGTGGATCGAGGAGGACGCCCAAGTTGCGGACCCTCTCTGAGGGGGTCAATAATTCCCCCCCCCAGGGTAATGGACGGACAGATGGAATTGTCCTTGGGAGGCAAAACCCACAGCCACTCCGTCTTATCCGGGTTGAGTTTGAGTCTATTGACTCAAACTCATCCAGGCCCCAACAGCCTCCAGGCACCGGCACATCACTTCCACCGCTTCGTTGACTGGGCATGGGGTGGAGATGTAAAGCTGGGTATCATCGGCATATTGATGATACCTCACCCCATGTCCTTGGATGATCTCACCCAGCGGTTTCATGTAGATGTTAAATAGCAAGGGGGAGAGGACCGACCCCTGAGGCACCCCACAAGGGAGAGACCTCGGAGCCGACCTCTGACCCCCCACTAACACCGACTGTGACCGGCCAGAGAGGTAGGAGGAGAACCACTGAAGAACAGTGCCTCCCACCCCCAGCCCCTCCAACCGGCGCAGAAGGATACCATGGTCGATGGTATCGAAAGCCGCTGAGAGATCGAGGAGCACCAGGACAGAGGATAAACCCCTGTCCCGGGCCCGCCAGAGATCATCCATCAACGCGACCAAAGTGGTTTCCGTGCTGTAACCGGGCCTGAAACCCGACTGCTGGGGACCTAGATAGATAGATAGATAGATAGATAGATAGATAGATAGATAGATAGATAGATAGATAGATAGATAGATAGATATAGATAGAGAGAGAAAGAGAGAGAGAGGGAGACAGACAGAGACAGACAGACAGATAGATTGTATGTACATACACACACACACATATAATAACTAATAATGTGGGATTCAAACCTAGTATATATTAGTAACATAATATTTTCTATCTCTCTGGTGAAACTATAGCTACAATTTTCTTATGGCACATCTTGTCTCTTCAACCGGGGTGAATACTATTAGTCAGTGTTGTACCTTGAGGAAATTTTCTGTTTAGAATTGGAAATTTGTCCCAAGACTAGAATTTTAGATAAGGGTTGAAATGTGCAAGAGGACAGGAATAAAAAGGAATAGGGGGAGGAGTATATTAAAAAAAGATGAAGGATGTTGTACTTCACGACAGCGCTTGATAAAATGTGTTTTCATGATTTTGAATTAAATTAGAATAATATATTTTAAAAGGTACTCAAGAGTAAAAAAATGAACTATAAAAATACAATAGTCTATGCAGGGGAATGTATGTAGCAATACAAATTTATATTCAAAATGTTGCAATTATCAATATTAGTGTTGGAGCTGCTGAACTGTTGTAGAAATAATACTCAAAATGTATTTTTTCAATATTTTTTTCTTAAACACTATTAGCTTAACATGCATTCTCAATACCTAGACAGTATAATCTGTTACCTCAATCTCTTCATTGTCTCTCACTATAAAAAATAAATATTATAATCTGTAATGTTACATTGTTACAGTATAGCTGTAACAATACCTGCAGGACCGCCTTTTGCCGCATGAATCCCAGCAACCAGATAGGTCCCACAGTCGGCCTTCCGCAAGATCCGTCAACTAGTCAATAACACTTGGCAGGACCTAGTGTCTTCTCTGTGGAGGTCCTGGACCTCTGGAATCAGCTCCCCCCAGAGATTCATACTGCCCCCACCCTCCTCGCCTTCCTTAAGACTCACTTATGCTGCCAGGCTTGGGGCCATTAGATTCTTGGCCCCTGGCCAACGAATGTATTGAGAGAATGTTGAGTGAATGGAATGACCTTTTTAATGTTTTTTTTTGCTTTTTAGACTTTTAAATTAATTAATTGGATCTAAGATATTGTATACTGTTCATTATATTTATAAGCCACCCCGAGTCCTCGGAGAAGGGTGGTATAAAAGTCCAAATTAATAAAATAAATAAAATAAATAATTTGCTCCCAAAAAACAAATTCCTTGTGTGTCCAATCACACTTGGCTAGTAAAGAATTCTATCAAATCTTGTATTACAGGTTTGTGTATGAACTCACAGATTATTTTACCCATCCACTCACCATGTGATCAAAATAAAAACTATAATTGTCATTATACCTTAAACACAATAGGCAAAACATGCTATGATCATAGTAGACTAATTGTGCATTAAGACGCTTATTTATTTCATTTAGCTGACATACATACCAAAACGTTTGGTGGCCCGCAGAAAAATTATTTGCATTTTCTCATTTGCATTTTTATACTGCACTAAATACTATTTATCTTCTTTTAAAAACCATATTACTGGTCCATGGGATGTAAATTATGAATTTAGTAGTCCCTGAGATCTGAAAGGTTGGTGACCCCTGTTCTAATCCAACCCTTCCTCAGGAAGGAAATCTTATATCATTTCAGATAAGTGGCTGTCTAGGGTTTTTTAAATTATTATTTAAAGCTTCCAGTGTTGGAGCACCCACAACTTCTGGCAGCAAGCCGTTCAACTGGTTACTTGTTCTCGCTTTTAGGAAATTTCTCCTCTCCCTGATTAGCTTCCATCTATTGTTACTTGGGCAAGAGGGAAACAAGCAAGCAAAAATAAGAGCCGGGGTGGCGCAGCAGGTAGAGTGCTGTACTGCAGGCCACTAAAGCTGACTGCTAGATCTGAAGGTCAGAGGTTCAAATCTCATCACCGGCTCAAGGTTGACTCAGCCTTCCATCCTTCCGAGGTGGGTAAAATGAGGACCCGGATTGTGGGGGCAATATGCTGGCTCTGATAAAAAGTGCTATTGCTAATATGTTGTAAGCCGCCCTGAGTCTAAGGAGAAGGGCGGCATAAAAATTGAATAAATAAATAAAAAAATAAAAAATAAATAAAAATAAACCTGGGACCACAAGAAAATCTATATATTTCCAAATATTAGCTTGAAACAAATGCAGTTATAGGGTTAGGATGTTTATTTCATATCCTATTGCAAGAAGACATTAAATGCACAGAAATATTTGCTATTTACTATTCCCTTGGTATTTTAGCATTTTCCTTTATTTCTATCTCTAAATTTCTAGTGGGATCTCTTCAGAAAGAAGCTGAAACAAGGAATGTACTCATGTGCTTCTATACTAGGCAAATTTTCTTGTTATTAAAATGGTAATTTTTATAGCTCTGGTGCATCTTTGCATTTTATTAAAGGGTAGTTTTTCTTTTGATATCTATTTTATTGTGCTCCTAAATAAATGTTAAAGTTGCCTGAATGACTACTTATTTTATTTATTGCTTTTAATATTTATAATTGCCTTTCACTTAAAAGTACCTGAGGCTACCTTTTTCTATAAATCTCTCTACATCTCTTGAAATCTCTACGAAGATTTCATATTATTCATGGGATTGTTTTACAGTCAGGATTTAGATGCAGTTTATTTCATTTCATTTATTAAATGACTTTTACTGAGAATTTAATGAATTTTTGAAAGATGTTGAAAATGTGGAAACAATCTAGCCAAGAAGGCTTCAAGAGTTGTAAACCTAATCCTACGTAGATTCTGCTCTGGCAATTTCTCATTACTCACCAGAGCTTACAAAACTTTCGCCAGACCCATCCTTGAATACAGCTCATCTGTTTGGAACCCATATCGCATCTCAGACATTAAACACCCTTGAAAATGTTCAAAGATATTTCACAAGAAGAGCCCTTCACTCCTCCACTTGAAACAAAATACCCTACGAGACTAGATTTTCAATCCTGAGTCTAGAAAGCTTAGAACTAAGACGTCTTAAACATGATCTAAGTATTGCCCACAAAATTATATGCTGCAACATCTTGCCTGTCGGCGACTAATTCAGCTTCAACCACAACAACACAAGAGCTCACAACAGATTTAAACTTAATATTAACCACTCCAAACTTGACTGTAAAAAATACAACTTCAGTAACCGAGTTGTCGAAGTGTGGAACTCATTGCCGGACTCTGTAGTGTCATCCTCAAATTCCCAACACTTTACCCTTAGACTATCCACAGTTGACCTCTCCAGATTCCTAAGAGGTCAGTAAGGGGTGTGCATAAGTGCCTTCCGTACCCTTCCATCTCCACCTATTTTCCTTGGTAAATACAGCCTGTCAACGTCACTGCGGGGGTGTAGTGCATGATGGATCCACACAGTGATGTTGACAGGCTGTATTTACCAAGGAAAATAGGAGGCAGAAGACTTTTGCAAGTGAAGCAGACAGTGGAAGAAGAGAAGCATGCATTAGCTGACTATGTGAAGGAGAACAAAGAGTCAGCGTTGATGGAGGTCAACAATAGGAAGCTTCTCAAGGTGAAGCAAACTAAGGACCAGTACAGAAAATAATAATAATAATAATAATAATAATAATAATAATAATAATAATAATAATAATAATAATAATATTATGTCAATACAACATAGCAAACAAGATCATTATGCTGGATTTTGTATTTCATCACCAGTCGGGTGCTTCCCAAACACCTAGGACTGCATGATGTAGCGGTGAATTATGTTTGCCGATCCCAGTAATGCAGCCTTTTGCAATTGACAGATGGAGATTTTGTCAATTCTGATGGTTTTCAAATGTCCGCTGAGATCCTTTGGCACTACGCCCAGCGTGCCAAGTACCACTGGGACCACTTTCACTGGCTTATGCCAGAGTCGTTGCAGCTCAATATTTAGATCTTCGTATTTCACTAATTTCTCTAGCTGCTTCTCCTCAATTCTGCTGTCCCCTGGGATTGCGATGTCGATGATCCATACTTTCTTTTTCTTCATAATCAGGATGTCTGGATGAATTCGGTCAGTCTGAAGTCGGAAGTCCCACAGTAGTTTTGCTTGCTCATTTTCGGGCTTATGATCCCACCAAAGAATCACTTTTTTTTTCTATTTCCAAATGTTATGGTGTATTGAAAAAGCTTATTTAAAAGGGGAAAAAAGAACATCTCCAATGTAATCACCCACTCCCAGCACTTAAATATTCACAAAGGTTGAATGCCTTCCTGGAGGAACACTGCAATAAATTTCCATGTGCCCCCAGTGAGGCACACATTTGTGTTATATGCTTGTAGGCTCTCAGAAACAGATCTAAATATTCCATTTAAGTTTGAATTAGTCTCTTGTATTACAGGGAGGTATTGATCAAAGAGGATATATTACTTACTCTTTGGTTCAGTATTTAGTATCCTATATGCAGTGCAGCATTTTATTCTTTAAGGAACTGTGGATCATGAATTATTATATTTGTTTGAAAGAAGACAACTTCCCAGGAGTAGCTTAGCAACTTCCACGGCTGACTGTTAACAAAAATGTTTCCAAAGAATCAGTGGGTACATCAGACAGCAATAGAGTAAATTGGTTCCAATCGCTTGGCAAGATTCTAATGAACTTTTTTTTTTAATGGTCTTTTTGGGTTGTCATTTTCCCCCCCAGATTCAGGCCCTGATGTTCTACTTTGGCACAGAAAAGAATAAGAACAAGAATAGAAAAACAATAACAATTTGTAGACTTAGGCATTTTAAATATTTTTTTAAAGCTGCCTTATGTCTCAGGGCAATTTGAACAGACCTCTTTTGAAATCAACGTGCTAAATTCACAATTTTTTTAAAAGGAAAAAAGTTAAATATTTCACATTGTGAATGACTCCCAGAGACAGATAGTCCTCACCTACTGAATATATTTGAGATAGGAAACTCCATCACTAAGTGACAATGCCATAAAATGCGATGACTGTGCTGACTTAGGGCAGTAATTGCAGCAGTCCCCATTGCTGTCATTAGAAAAATCTTGTGCAATCCACAGCATTCACACGATCAATACTTGCAACCTCCTGCCAGCTTCCCCATTGATTATGCTTGTCAGAAGTTGCCAGTGAGGGCTACAAAAGCAACCAGGGACCATGGGACACTGCAACGTCATAATTTGAAGCTACTCACTGAGATCCCAATTTGCCATCACATACTAAGGGGATGCTGTGACAGCAACAATCGCTATGGTGGCACAGTAATTAGAGTACAGCACTGCAGGCTACTTCAGCTAACAGCTAGCTGTAGTTCAGCAGTTCAAATCTCACCATCAGGTCAAGGTTGACTCAGCTTTCCATTTTTGCAAGGTGGATAAAATGAGGAGCCAGATTGTTGGGGGCAATATGGTGACTCTGTAAACTGCTTAGAGAGGGCTGTAAAGCACCATGAAGTGATATATAGGTCTAAGTGCTGTTGCTTATTGTAAGAAGGAACTGTTCTAAGTTCCTCTAATTCAATCCTGTTGTGATTTAGAACAGTCACTGAAAAAGTTTAACTGCAGTCTATGTGTAATATGCAAATTACACCAGCTTAAATATTTGTTGTCCAGTATAGCTATTGAAGAGTATTTTCCATTCTTTAAATAACTATAGGCTCTGATTGAAATAATAGAAGGTTTAGACAAATAAATTCATCAGGTTTAGCATTATAGCATACGAATGCTGTAAATTTTCAAACAATCTCTCGACCCAATGGCTAAAGTTCAAGTTCAGACACCCTGTTCCACAAATCTTTGTTCAGTTGGAGGGATAATCAAACTATGAGCATTTTCAATGTAAATTCCTTGCCATGTATTCAAAGGTGAAAACATCCAGTTACCGTGACAAAGACTTGATGAACATATTTTTGTTGTTTACTTGATGACATTGGGAGGCATTTTAAACAAATTACTGTAATATTCTAGTTCTCCCTCTCTGATTGAGTTTATATGCATGCGTACTATTGAATAAAATCCAATTGTTCTAATTTACATTTTCTTCTTTTTTTACATTGTTTTTTCTCAGGTTAGAACAAAAAGAAAATGACATTCAGTTGACACAGAAAGGACAATATACTTTCAGCAAGCAATGGATTTAAACAAAACAGCTGAGAAAGAAATCTCAAAGAGACATGCTTAGAAGCTCTGCAGAAAGTAGATAAGCAAAGATAATCTGTGGCACACATAATTTTTCCCCAAAAATATTGTTCAGGTCAGCATTCTTCCAATCTGCTGCTGTTACTGACATTTAAATAAATATTTTGGAAAATGTGAGGACCTTCTTATTAAATAAATAGGAGGCATGTGGTATTTATTTTTATTTTATTTATTTTGTCCAATATACAATAATACACAATGAAGGTAATAGAGGACACCATCAAGGAAATAGAATTAGAGAAAGAATAGAAGAAAGAATATAGGATAAAATAAATCAATAAGAGCATAGAAGAAAGATATAGGAATAGAAGAGAAGGTATATGGAATATAGGAGAGACAATAGGACAGGGGTCGGAAGGCACTCTAGTGCACTTATGCATGCCACTTACTGACCTCTTCGGAATCTGGAGAGGTCAACCGTGGACTGTCTAAGGGTAAAATGTTAGGGGTTAGGGGATGTCTTAAAAAGTGGGGAATTCATGTTTTTCAAGACTTAAATTTGTACCCTCAAGTAAGTACAAAATTAGTTATATGATTACCATTTGAAAAGCACTTCCCACTTCTTTATATAACATACTGAAAGAGTGGGGGCTTAAAGCTGAAATTTAATTGCATCTACAGTTTGCACCACTTGCTTCAGGGATGAATCAAGAGGAAGAGGCAATATTTGACTTATAACTCTTCTCTCTGTGAACACAATATGTGTTTGGTTGTGAGATCCATGTACTGCAGTGTATATAGCAGTGCACTTCTTGCTGGGCACATAGATGGTGCTCCATCAATACCTCTCCACTTAAATTCTCCACGCCATGTCATGGCTTGCAAAGTAGCCATTAATTAACCCTCAAATGGATGCCTCTGTCATTGTTCAAGAAGGGGTGATAAAGTGAGTAATGTTGATGCCTAGCAGTGAACGTGGGATGGATATAGTGAACATTCCTTTATTTAATTTAAAACATTTATAAGATACACAACTTAATTCCTCATTCAATTGGCCCATTGGCAAACCAGTTTTTGAACATTCATTTGTATCCCATCTTCATAATTTTTACAAATCATTCAAGGTAGTGAAAATATCAAGTATACTTTCTTTCTCCTATTTCTCCACAATCTCCATGAGGTTCAAGGTTGATTCATCTTTCCATCCTTCTGAAGTTGATAAAATGAAGACCCAGATTATTAGGGGCAATATGGTGACTCTGTAAACTACTTAGAGAGGGCTGTAAAGCACTGTAAAGCAATAGTTAGTTAGTTAGTTAGTTAGTTAGTCCAATACACAATAATATACAATGAAGCTTATAGAGATATAGTAGAGAAGATATAGGAGATATAGGAGAGACTATAGGACAGGGGACGGAAGGCACTCTAGTGCACTCATGTACGCCTCTTACTGACCTCTTAGGAATCTGAAGATGTCAAGTGTGAATAGTCTAAAGCAGGGCTCCCCAAACTTTTTACCCAGGGGGCCAGTTCACTGTGCATTCGACTGTTGGAGGGCCAGACTATAAAAAAAAAACTATGAACAAATTCCTATGCACACTACACATACCTTGTTTTAAAGTAAAAAACAAAATGGGAATGTGCTATTTAGAGGGGGGAGAAGGTCTGAAATTCATATATGAAATTCATAATGGTTAATAAGTTAGAAATATAATTGGTGTTGCACTTTTTGAAGAAACATTAAGGAGGAAATTTAATTTTTAAAAAATGAATGTAACTGGATGACAAAATTAGAAAAAAAAAACTTTTGCAACTTTTTTGATGATTGATATTAGTTACTAACAAAATACTGCATTTTATTCATGGAAAATTAGATGGTACACTGTGTTGTTTGAATGTATGTTGAGAGAAAAAATTAAAAAAATTACCCCCCCCCCAAAACAGTCCTTCCTTTCTCTGTCCCTCCATTCATTTCATTCTTCCTTCCTTCCTTCCTCCCTCCATTTCTCCTTCCTTCCCTCCTTCATTCCTCTCCACTTCTTCCCTCCCTCTCTTTCCCCTTTCTTTCTTTCTCTCTCTCTTTTCCCTGTGCTCTTGTCACTCGCCAGTGGGCCGGATAAATGGCCTCAGTGGGCCGCATGAGGCCCACGGGCCGTAGTTTGGGGACCGCTGGTCTAAAGTGTTGGGGGTTAGGGGATGACACTACAGAGTCCAGTAATGAGTTCCACGCTTCAACAACTTGATTACTAAAGTTGTATTTTTTACAGTCAAGTTTGGAGCGGTTAATATTAAGCTTGAATCTGTTGTGTGCTCTTGTGTTGTTGTGGTTGAAGCTGAAGTAGTCATTTATAGGCAGGACATTGCAGCATATGATCTTATATATCAGTATATATTATATATTAGTATATCAGTCTAACTGCTGTTGCCAATAATAGTTGCATCTATTCATTTAACATCGGTGACACGGAAGGTCATAATATGGGGCAAAATTCACTTAACAACTGACTCACATATCAAGAGAAATTTTGAGGCAAATTGAGAATATCTATGAAGACCTCTATGATTCTCCATTTACCCAAATTCCATAGCAATAATAATTTCTAAATGTCTTTTGACATGGCTCATCTTTTGACTTTCCACTTTGTCTACTCCTTCTGATGTTATTCTCTCAGCAACTCTGCTTGTACAGTACATGCTGAACCTGGACTGAATGTATGATGACAAGATTAACTTGATGGATTTATTATAGCAGTTGAACTGCTGTTCTTGAGGCCAGGTCACTCAATTAAATTGGTGTCTCAGTTATCCAGAAGCTTCCCACAGAACATTAATAAGTTGATTGTTTTGATAAGGAGAACAGTAAGATCAGCAAAGGGGATCAATAAAATGAGTGGAAAATTCTTAATCTTGTCACTGTTCTACATCTTTTCTTCCCAAATTCTTTCAGCTTCAACAATACTCTCATATCTCAACATATTCTCAGTAATTCCAAATGGTCTATCCACTAATCCTTTTGCTGTGATCCATTGCTTGCCAACCTATGTCTTCCACAACCTGCTGCATTCTAATTATATTGGAGTAAAATTCACATTAATTTAATTAATTAATGTAATTTAGCATAGTTTTTACTGAAAAGGCCTTTGATCAAAAATAGTGTTTTCTGCTACTCTGCAAACTGCAGCACAAACCACTCATATGATAATATTTCCTTCACTGAATTAGTCTTAGTATTTAAAAATGAAAAGAAAAATTACAATTAATAGAGAATCAAAAAGAATCTAGAAGGGGTATCATATACATAACATCTTCATGAAATACATATCAAAATGCACAGATAAATTAATTAAAAGGATAGCAGGAGGATGTGTGGAATAAACTATACTATAAACTATATGCCCATGTTACAGCCTTGCTTTGCAAATTGCACATGTTTTGCTCTGGGGTGGGATTTAAAGTGTTAATTATGAATTATAAAGCCATACCTGGCATAAAACCTGGTTATTTTTTATTTTATTTTATTATTAGAGTTGAAAGGGACCTTGCAGGCAATCATCAAGCAGGAGACCTGACACCCCCCGTCAGATGGCAGTCCATTCTCTTTTTGAATGTGTCGAGTGTTGGGACATTCACGACCTCCACTGGCAAGCCTTTCCACTGGTTGATTGCTTGCTTGCACAATGCGAAAGTTCTTCCTTATTTCCAGGTTGAATCTCTCCTTGGTCAGCTTCCATCCATTGCTTCTGGTCTGGCCCTCTGGTGCCCTGGAAAACAGTGTGACCCCCCTCCTCTATGTGGCAACTCCACAAGTACCTGTATACTGCTATAATGTCTCACCTGGCCCTTCTTTTCACTAGACTATCCATGCCCAGTTCCAGCAAGCTCTCTTCGTATGTCTTGGTTTCCAGTCCCCTTATCATTCTGGTTGATCTCTTCTTTACTTTTTCTAGAGTTTCAATGTCCTTTTTATAGTGACCAGACAGCATGCTTTCTCTCTCATGATGCTTGCCTTCTGAAATGAAGTCCCCCAGAGAACAGGGTAGTTGCCACCCTGATGGTATTAAACACCTGGCTCTTCTT
Organism: Erythrolamprus reginae; assembly: GCF_031021105.1. Lineage (NCBI taxonomy): Eukaryota > Metazoa > Chordata > Lepidosauria > Squamata > Dipsadidae > Erythrolamprus > Erythrolamprus reginae. Next base: position 284,389,111 of record NC_091951.1, read on the forward strand.
TCAGGCTTTGAGGCTAGGCTGGTTGTGTGTATGATCTGACTTTTGTAGATTAGATTTCCCTTCTTTTGTCTGTGTGGGTGTGTGTGTGAGAGAGAGAGAGAGAAAGAGAGATGCTCAGTCAATTATGTTTGGGCACATCTCAGAGAAGAAACGGAAAAAAGGGAGGGGGGAGAAAGAGAGAGAGAAAGAGAGAGAAAGAAATCTTGTAGTTTTTTAATTTATTTAATTTATTTATTTTGTCCAATACACAATAATGAGTCCAATACACAATATTTTGTCCAATACACGAATCTTCGGAGGGGGGCGGCATACAAATATAATAAATAATAAATAATTAAAAATACACAACGAAGGTTATAGAGGATATAGTAGATAAGAAATACGAGATATAGGAGAGACTATAGGACAGGGGACGGAAGGCACTCTAGTGCGCTTATGTACGCCTTTTACTGACCTCTTAGGAATCTTGAGAGGTCAACCGTGGATAGTCTAAGGGTAAAATGTTGGGGGTTAGGGGATGATACTACGGAGTCTGGTAATGAGTTCCACACTTCAACAACCCAATTACTAAAGTCATATTTTTTACAGTCAAGTTTGGAGCGGTTATTGGGGTTCTGCGCATGCATTGGTATAGCTGAACGCTCCGAAAGAAGGCTCCCAGATGTGGAAAAGTAAAAGTAAAAGTTAACCCTTAACAACCTCTCTAGCTTGGTGAAAGTGGATTGAGAGGAGAGCGAACTGAACAAGCTCTGGAAAAACTTTATTAGAAGGAGTTAAAAATTGAAGCAAGTGACTGTTTTTAACGTGCCTGTGTGAAGAAGCGAGAACAAAGAGAAGATGGCGTCTACCGAGGAGTTGGAGGGAAAGATGGATTCGCTACTTAAAGGCTTTGCTGACATGGGGAAACTGCTCCAAGAAATGAAAAAAGATTTATCTGCATTGGGAATTGGAATGACAGAATTGAAAAAACAATCCAAAACACAAGATCAAAGAATTGGGAAATTGGAGGTGGGAAAATCTCGCCAGGAACTTCACATCATAAATCTGGAAGACAGACAGCGCCGATCTAATCTTCGTTTGAGAGGTTTCCCCAAAGATTTTGTGGAGAGCAAACAACTTGTTCAAGAAATCCTTCAGTGGCTCATCGAGAACAAAGTTAAATGTGAGTTGCAAGAATTCGAAAGAGCGCATTGGGCTTTTGGATCCCGCAAGCGTGGGGACTCAAAGGATATTGTTGTAAGATTTGTTTCAGAGAGGAGAGCTGCAGAAATATTTAAAGAGTTGAAACAGATTTTAAACTTACGTTACAAAGCTTCTCCAATATGTGTTTTAAAAGATTTGTCTCCTGAAACCCTCAAGATGAGAAGCCAGATGAGAGAAGTATCCTCCCAACTTTATGAAAATGGGATCAGATTTTCGTGGCGCTATCCTGCTACAATAATTGTGTTTAAAGATTCCAAGGTTTTCCAGGCGAGATCGTTAGAAGAGGGAAGAAAGCTGCTTTTTCAATTGGGGTTAAATCCGGAGGGAGCAACCCAGAGTCAATCATCGGTGGATCGACCAGATGCAGAAGAAGAAGAATTGTTTCTCCAACCATTCCGTGATGCAGGGCAAAGTAAGGGAGAAAAGATTGCAGCACTTCAAAGAGAACTGGCCTCACTCCAGGCAGAGAAGAAAGACGAGCCAAGGGTCACTCGACAGAAGAAAAAATAATAAACTGAACTGAGTTGACTTGCTAATATGGTATCAAGTTTTTTAACCAATTATTCTTTTTTCTGTATTTCTTGTTTGGTTGTTCTCGTTAGTTAACAGGGGGAGAGGAGGGAAGGAGGGGGGAATCTTTTATTATGTTGTAAAATGGGGAAGAAGGGGGGGCTTTCTGAGGGAACGCAGATCCAGGAGTGCCTCTTAGTAACGGAAGTTTTTTTTGTTGCCTCCCCCTGGGGGGGGGGAGGCCAGGATAGGGGCACCAGGGTGGGGATTCATTGTAATGAAAAAATATTTTTCCGGTAGGCTCTGTTTTGTTGGAAGGGGAAATGTATTTAAATTATGTAAATGGGTGATATAGGATTATTATCGCTGAATGTAAATGGTCTCTCATCACAGAAAAAATGTTATAGAATCATGAAGCTGGCAAAGGACAGTAAGGCAGATGTTTTATTTTTATCTGAAACTCATAAGGGAAGGGAAAAAACAGACAGATTAGTCACAAATGCAGAATGGAAGGAAGTTTAGGAGTCGAGAGCAACGAATAAGGCAAAAGGAGTTGCCATCTTGTTGCACCGAAGAGTGCATTTTCAGTTAAGTAATATTAAAAGGGACAAAGATGGCAGAATGCTATTTATTAAGGGGAAAATAAGTAACAAGCTAGTAACCTTAGCGGTAATTTATGCTCCCAATGTAAATGCAAAACAATTTATAATAAATGTAAAACGGAAACTAGATGAATTTGTGGAAGGTATTGTGATTTTAGCAGGAGACTTTAATCTAGAATTAACAGCAGGGAAGGGGGAAAAGAAAAAATTACATCTAAATAAACTCAATATGATGGATCTTCATGAAAACTTAGCTAATAGAGATACTTTCTATTCTGCAAGACATAATACATTTAGCTGTATAGACTATATGTTAATTAATAAAACAGATAAGGTAAAGTTTAAGAAAGCGGAAGTAAAAACTATTTGGCTATCAGACCATGCTCCTCTGTTAGCTGTGATAGAGATAGAGGTTTGTAGTAAACAAAGAATTTGGAGATATAACCCCATTGTTTCAGCAAATGAGGAGAGTAGAATTAAATTACAAAGGGAACTTAATGGATTCTTTTGTATTAATGCAACAGGTGAGGTTAAACAAACAATAGTTTGGGATACACATAAAGCAGTAATGAGGGGCAACTGCATTAGTACTGAAGCTTTTATTAGGAAATCCTGGGATGTTAAGAGGAATAATTTATTAAAAGAAATAGATTTAATCCAAGAAACTTTAAAAATTACAAGAAATAGAGAATGGAATTTATTATTATCATTTAAGAAAAAGAAATTGCAATTACTTGATGAAGAAAGATGGAATAAAATGAATATGATTATGAAACATAGAATTAGAGGGTGGAGTCACAAATCAATGAAGCAAATGGTACATTATTTGAAAAAAAGAAAAGAGAAATCTTACATCTCTGCTTTAAAAGATAAGGATGGTGTAATAAAACGTAGTAATGTAGAAATGGAAAAAATAATGAGAGAATTCTATGGGGAATTATATAAAAAAGAGTATGTTGTTTCGCAAACCTCAGAGGTTAAAAAGAAATTAGAAGAAGAAGATGCCCAAATGTTAAATGCAAAAATTACAAGTGAGGAGATATCTAGAGTTATTAAGGGATTGAAACCGGCCAAAGCTCCTGGTCCAGATGGTTTTACTGCTGAATATTATAAAGTGTATATGAATGAATTATTACCGCATATGGAGAAATTGTTCAATAATGTATTGGAGACTTTTGAAACTCCAAAGACGTGGAAAATGTCAGAAATTATAACGGTCCCAAAACCAGATCGTGATTTAATGGATCCGAGTTCTTATCGCCCCATCAGCCTATTAAATCAAGATTATAAGATATTTATGAAAATATTGGCAAATAGGGTGGAGAATATATTACCAAAAATAATTGGAGAAGATCAATATGGATTTGTGAAAGGAAGGAAAATTTATGAACCAATAAGAAACATGGTCAATGTTTTACACCATGCTACCAGTACCAAAAGAAAATTATGCATTTTAAAATTAGATGTCTATAAGGCTTTTGACAAAGTTAACCATGACTACCTATTTCAATTATGTAAAGATTTAAATATGGGAAACATATTTTGTAGAGTTATAGAAACAATATATAAGGATAATGTGGCTCAAATTAGAGTAAATGGCAATAGAACAGAAATAGTTAAAATTCAAAATGGAACTAAGCAGGGTTGCCCACTATCCCCAATGTTATTTGCATTAGCAATTGAGACCCTAGCAAACAAAATTAGAAATGATAAGGAATGGAGAGGCTATCAAATAGGGGAATTGGAATTGAAATTAAACTTATTTGCAGATGATGCTATAGTGATGTCTGAAACCCCAATTGAAATGATGAAAAGAATAATGATACTACTTCAGGAATTTAAAGATCAATCTGGACTGAAGGTTAATATAGACAAATCAGAGATAATATGTTTAAATACAGGCCCTAAAGAGCAAATCGAGATTCAAAAAACTTCAGGACTGAAACTAGGTTGTAAAAAATGAAATACTTGGGAATTTGGTTATTCAAGAGTCCAATAAAAATAGCAACGGCCAATTATAACCTAATATGGAAAAAAATCCAGAAGCAGATTAAAAATTGGAAGGGTAAAAAGTTAGGAAGAATGGCTAAGATTAGGGCTCTTAAGATGATGATAATACCAAAAATAATGTACTGTATTTGTTTCAGGTTCTACCTGGTAGTTTTCCTGAGGCAAAATTAAGAGAATGGGATAACAGACTAAATTTTTGGATTGAAGGAGATAAAAAACCCAGAATAAGGAAACATTGGCAGAATGCACAAGAGAAAGAGGGGGGTTGGGGCAGCCCATGTCTAGTATTATATAGAAATGAATTTCAAATGGAAAGGTTAATGGAGCTACAGTTATGGGGGGGAAAGAAATGGGTACGAATAGAAAAAGAAATTAATAATATAAATAATAAAGAACTATTATTTAAAAATTGGAGTAGAATTGAAACCAGTACCTTAAGTGATCCTTTTAAAGCATGTTTAGAAATATGGCTTAAATGGCAGAGGACAAGTGGAATAAAGGTATCCAGGCTATCAACGTTACATGTATTGAATATAGGGGATGACGTTAATCTAAGTAGAATTATTAAAATATTAAATACTAAAGGAATAACGAGAATTGAGCAATTATATGAGAAAGATGGAAGAGTTAGTAGAACTAGATTGGAATGGTGGATTGGCAAACAGAAATGGTTGCAGATCAATGCAATATGTACATACTTAAACAAAAGTGAGAATAAAGAAGCCTTCTTACGGGAAGAAAATAGTGTAGAAAAAATAATAAGTGAAAAGACAAATGAAAGTAAAGCACAAGCCGGTAGTATATATAGAATGCTATTGCAAATGGAAGAAGAAGTAACAAAAAGTTTAACAAGATGTTGGCAGGATGATGTACAAATAGATGAAAGAGAAATGAAAGAAATAATAGAAAATATATACAAGATTAAAAATACGAGAGTTAGAGAGATGAGAAGAAAAATCTTACATAAATGGTACTATACACCTGTACAAATTGCACACTTCCAGAGGAAAGAGAAGGGCATATGTTGGCACGGATGCCAGAAAAAAGGGATTTTTATGCATATGATTTGGGATTGTGCAGAAATTCAGAAATTCTGGAATGTAGTCCAGAATGAAATTAATAAAATGTTAAACATTAATTGGATTATTACAAAAGAAATAGCAATTTTAATCAAATATAGAGAACTAGGAGAATTTAAGGAAATTAAAACCGCAGCATTGGAAAGTGCTCAAGCGGTGATGGTATTAGGTTGGAAAGATTCTACAAAATGGACACTACAAAATTGGTACTGGTATATGGTGGATCACATACATTTTGAAATTATGGAAATAAGATTAAATAATTTTGATAAGAATAAATTGGAGAAGCTGATGGTGCGATGGAACAAGGTAAAAGATTATATGTTAAGTAGAATCTGTGATGTAAATATGAAAAATAAATTGCAATCACTCTTTTAATAATACTTGATCAAGATAGAGCCAAGGAATAATAGATAAACAATTATTATTATTTTTAATCCTCTTGTATGGGTGGTGGGGGTGATGGGGGGGGGTGTTGTTGTTAGGTAATGGGCACATGCACTGTGCACTGTTATATGTTTGTTTTGTTTTATGTAAACTTTTAAAAATCAATAAAAATTTATTTTTAAAAAAAAAAGTTTGGAGCGGTTATTGTTAAGCTTGAATCTGTTGTGTGCTCTTGTGTTGTTGTGGTTGAAGCTGAAGTAGTCTTTGACAGGCAGGACATTGCAACATATGATCTTGTGGGCAATACTTAGATCATGTTTAAGGCGTTGTAGTTCTACGCTTTCAAGACCAAGGATTGTAAGTCTAGTTTCATAGGGTATTTTGTTTCAAGTGGAGGAATGAAGGGCTCTTCTTGTGAAGTATCTTTGAACATACTTGTAGGTGACCCGAGTTTACGGAGAGGGGCGGCATACAAATCCAATAAATAAATAAATAAATAAATAAATAACATTTTCAAGGGTGTTAATGTCTGAGATGTGATATGGGTTCCAAATAGATGAGCTGTATTCGAGGATGGGTCTGGTGAAAGTTTTGTAAGCTCTGGTAAGTAGTGTGAGATTTCCAGAGCAGAAGCTACATAGGATTAGATTAACAACTCTTGAGGCTTTCTTAGCGATGTTGCTGCAGTGGGCTTTGGCACTTAGATCTTTAGTTATTAGTATCCCAAGTTGGCCAAGCTGACCTGTATTATTGAAAGTTTGAAATTCAAAATACCTGAAAGATATCAGATCACCTATTTCCTTGTAGTAACATACAAGAGGTGGGTTCTTCCCTGTTTGGATCAGTTCTATAAAACCTGTAGTAACTTGGTATCCTATGTTGCAAGAACTGGCAGTGACCCAGGCCTGCCACTTCCCTGATCCAATTCTCTCGGCAGCATCATAAGTGCCACCATCTTGGATTTTTTGCTTTTGTCCGTGTGCAGAAGCTTTTTTTGTAGTACTGCACATGCACAGAGGGTCATTTCTGGAAAGTGATGTGTAACATGTGCACTTCTATCATGATGTGAACTGGTGGGGAAAGTAAGTAGAATCCACCCGTTACATACCATTTTCAGTCTTTTTTCTACTAAGAGCTCCTGCTTCATAACCATGCACTTTATCAATTTATATAACAAATATATGGTTGCCAAGGAATTCAGGATTATCCCAACCAGCCTATAAATGTTAATGGCTTTACAATGTAATGGAAAATTCGACTCCTGTGCCCTGCATTACAAATATTGCTGTACTGTCCCAACATCCTGAGAATTTCCTCAGATGGTTCAATAAAAACCTGAAATGAAAGATTCAGAGAAATGAACCCATCTGTTCTAATTTAAGCATCCAAGGTCTAAGAAAGACATGGTTAATTAGAATGCTTTACAACCTCAACCCAAGTGTGAGAATAATCTGAATAAACAAGCTTTTGTATTGTGAACAAACTGGCTGAAGGTCAATTGTTTCAGATTTGTAGTTCAGCATTCAAAAGAAAAAAGAAAATGCTATATGTGCCCTGCCACAATTTCATAAACCCATAACTGGCTGTAAGTATACTACTAGACTTATTTCCCCAGTGGTTATATTTTATGGTCATCCTCTGTTCTCCCATTAAGTCTTGGTAGAATAAAATATTCATAAAGATCATCAATATTTATAAAAGCTAACACACGGGTAGCAGAATTCTTTGCAATGTCTCTCTAGAACAGCGTTTCCCAACCGGTGTGCCGCGGCACACTAGTGTGCCACGAGACATGGCCAGGTGTGCCGCGAAGCTCCTAGGGAAGCTCCAGCTGGGCGGGGCACTGCCGGTGCCAACCTGGAGCTCCCGCTCACAGCTGTCCCCCGGCTCCTGCTCAATGCCGCAGTTTTCGGCAATCTCCTGCTGGGCCCCAAAGAAGGAAGACAGGAAGAAGGAGAGCTTCATTCTTCGTGCCTTTTTCTCGCCTTCCTTCTATGGGGCCCAGCAGGAGAGCGCCAGAAACCGCGGCATCAGGCAGGAGCCGAGAGACAGCTGCGAGTGGGAGCCCCAGGGCGGAGGCACCGGCAGCGCCTCGCCCACCTGGAGCTTCTCTGGCGTCGGCGGCAAGTGTCCTTTGGGGCCCGGCGGGAGGGCACTGGTGGTGGGAGTGGGGGTGGTGGTTGCAGTGGCCGCAGGCAGTCGCGGGGAGATGGCGGTGGCGAGAGGGAGCTCTAGGCGGCGGCGAGAGGAGCTCTCTCTCTCTCAGCTGACTGCAAGCGGGAGCCCTGACGGTGGCGGTTGGACGTGCTGCTGGACGCCGTACATGCTGGCGCTGCGGGCCTGGCATATACGGCGTCCAGCAGCACGTCCAGCTGCCGCCGTCAGGGCTCCCACTTGCAGTCAGCTGAGAGAGAGAGAGAGAAAGAAAGAGAGACATATAAGAGAGGCAGAGAGAGAGAGAGAGAGAAAGAGACATAGCAAGAGAGGCAGAGAAAGAGAGACAGAGCGAGAAAGAGAGACAGCAAGAGAGGCAGAGAGAGACAGAGCGAGAAAGAGAGACAGCAAGAGAGGCAGAGAAAGAGAGATAGAGAAAGAGAGAGAGAGAGACATAGCAAGAGAGGCAGAGACAGAGAAAAAGAAAGAGAGACATAGCAAGAGGAAAAGAGACTTAGCAAGAGAGGCAGAGAGAGAGAGAAAGAGAAAGAAAGAGAGACATAGCAAGAGAGACAGAGAGAGAGAAAGAGAGAGAAAGAAAGAAAGAGAGATAGCAAGAGAGGCAAAGAGAAAGAGACATATAGCAAGAGACAGTGAAAGAGAGAGAGAGAGCAAGAAAGAGAGAAAAAAGCAAGAAAGAGATAGCAAGAGAGACGCAGAGAGAGAGAGAGCAAGGGAGAGAAAAAGACATAGAGGAAGGGAAGGAGGGAGAGAGAAAGAGAGCAAAAAAGAGAGGAAGAAAGAAAGAAAGAGGGATGGAGAGAGAAAGAAGGGAAGGAAGGAAAAGAGAGAAAGAGGGAGAAATAGAGCGAAAGGGAGGAAGAGAGAGGGTTTTTTGTCCAAACATTTCTTTAGCCCGCCCCCCCGCCCCCTCCCCCCTTTCAATGTTCCCCAGGATTTTGAAAATATGAATAATGTGCCGCGGCTCAAAAAAGGTTGGGAAACACTGCTCTAGAATGAAAGCTTTTAAATGGGGCTGTACAACTCCTGTCAAACTGCTTGAGATTCCTTTCTCCATCACTCTCCTTAAAAGATTTTACAATCTAAATTGAGTTGGGGACAATCCCATCCCATTCTACGAAAACTGGGAAGTTCTTGCCTAGCAAGAACATCTCCTGTTTCTTCAATTACTTCCTTGAATCTTCCTCAGAAATAACCCATGATTTCTTCTGAGAATGACCTTTCATTGTGGGATTATGGTATATTGTCTATGAGAGTACAAGCACCAGTCAGCTCAAATTAAATCATTTGCTACAACAACTATTCTTCTTATTTGCTTGCAAAGGGCTTTTGATCCAATTTGGTCAGACATTCCAAGTCATTCTTCATCTTAATGCTTACATTTACAATAACTTCCTAGCAGAAAATGAATACCCGTATATACTCGAGTATAAGTCGACCCGATTATAAGCCGAGGCACCTACTTTTGCCACAAAAACTGGGAAAACTTATTGACTCGAATATAAGTCCAGGGTGGAAAATACAGTGGCTACTGGTAACTTATAAAAATGGAATATTCTTCTATTGTAGCTTCTTAAAATTGTTTTTGTAGGAGAATAAAAAAACAACATATGAAGAACGGTTGCAGGAACTGGGTATATCTAGTTTAATAAAAAAAGGACCAGAAGAGACATGATAGCTTTCTTCCAATATCTCAGAGTTTGCCACAAAGAAGAAAGAGTCATCCTATTCTCCAAAGCACCTGAGGGCAGAACAAGAAGCAATGGGTGGAAACTAAACAAGGAGAGAAGCAACTTAGAACTAAGGAGAAAATTCCTGACAGTTGGAACAATGAATCTGTGGAACAACCTGCTACCAAAAGTTGTGAATGCTCCAACACTGGAAGTTTTTAAGAATATGTTGGATACCCATTTGTCTGAAGTAGTGTAGGGTTTCCTGCCTAGGCAAGGGGTTAGACTAGAAGACCTCCAAGGTCCCTTCCAACCCTGTTGTTATTATTATATTATGTAACTTTTTTCCTTCCAAAATGTTTTTTTACTTCTTGCATCTTTCTTCCTCCCCTTCCAAAATCTTTCTTTTTTTTAAATGCCAAAAACTTCTTAAAATATCTTTAGGAATGTTATCTTAATCTTAAAACATGTTATCTTAATCTTCATTACAATATCATTATAATTTTCTTAATAATTGGGATTTCATATATTCTTTCAAAACAATTGCTTAAATCAAACTTCCATATGATAAATATTCAGATTTTCCATTTAAAACGTATTTCATAAGTTAAAATCATTATTACTATCTTAATAGATCAGTAAATAACAATTGGGGGTTACTCAATCATTAATTGTAAAATCTTTCTTCTACATATTTATCTTGATAAGGAGTAACCATATTCTTTAAAAAAAGGTAAATCTATTCATATTAATTATGTAGAACAAATGATTAATGACAAAATTCATACTATTATATTATCCTAACCTTTGTATTGTTTTAAACAAGTCAGCATTAACAATCCTCTTGGAAGAAAAAGTTTAATTACACAGAGTTATCCCCATTTTAAGCAACATTTTCTTACAAAATAACCTATCCTGTTAATCAAATTTAAATGGGTAACTTACATTTTACTTGTACATTTTATTTACTTGTAAAATATTGTTGCTGGCTTGATCAGAAGAGAAAGCCATGGTTCCTTCATTCTGAAAGTCTCTTCAACCCTCCCGCCCCTTCCCCCAGTGCTTCCTGTAGAGGAGGAGCTGTGATTGGTAAAGCCTGCTGCCAATCAGATAGCTCTCTCAGTGCCTCCTTTCTGTGTAGAGAAGGAGCTGTGATTGGTTCAGCCTGTTGCCAATCAGGCAGCTGAGGGGTAGCAAGAGCAGAAGAAAAAAAAACCCCTCCTGTTGCCAGCCATGAGGTTTCTTTCCTCCCTGCCTTTCACATCGGAACTGTGAAGCTTTGGGACAGTTTTCAGGTCAGTGAAAGTCAGTGACTCTAGTATAAGTCGAGGTTGGATTTTTCAGCACATTTTTTGTGCTGAAAATATCGACTTATACTCGAGTATATACGGTATGTAACCTTTTCTAACTTGGCTAGATTGTTGTATCTTCACAGGTAATAACCCTGTGGGTTTTTTTTAGCAACTATATGAAACTAATTTATTTCTTTATTTCCAGGATTATTATTATTTTTTTACATTTTCAGTGTAATTTTCAATTGTTATAGTCCCTAGAATATAATCCAAATATCATCTAGGCCACGGGTCTGCAACCTTAAACATTCAAAGACATGTGAACTAGCGGCAAAGGTAAGTGGAAACCACCCGTTGTCCATCCCAATATTTGGCACAACTTTAAAGGGATAGATCCTAATATTACATCCTGAGAAGTGTTACTATTTTTATTATGCCAGATTTGAACATATGTAGAGTGTAATAACTTCACATATAGCAGTTTCTCCCAGCTCATGAAACTGGCAGAAAAAAACCCTTCCCAGATTTTCAAGCCTTAGAGAATGAAGCAAGTTACTGTTGCCAAATCTTAAGAAAAGCAGCTTTGGAAAAATTCTTTACTAAAGTTTGCTTTGTCTCAAGTCAGGGAAGGAAGATTTGGAATGGTGTTTGGTTGGAATAACTAGTGGGATTTTTTCCCCTACTGTGTACAAATCTGAGTTTTTTACCCTTTAAAAACAATGGCATCTCAGTGAATACTTTAATGTATGACTTTCACCAAGAATATAATGAAGTGAAGAAGAACATGACATATCATGATGGAGCAGGTATAACTGCCATTAATGTCAAGGCAAGTTGAACAGCTAATGAATGATACTTTGAAAAGAGATCTTACAATGTCCTGAACAAATCCAAGGCTATACAGACATCTGCCAATAATGTACATTAAAAAGGCACATCTAAAGATTTCATCTTTTGAATAGGATTTTTTTTTTTTACAATTCTTACATAATAGACATAAACGGTGCAAAATGCTGTATTACTTTTCCATGGGAACCTAGTCAATTTACCTGATGGTGAATTGTTAACAAATTGATCATATGTTTTTCTAAGAACATTTTATTCTACATCTTATGCAAGACCAAATATCTAATATCTATTGGTCTGTCTATCTCTATCAATAGTTAGCATAGGATTGTTGTAAATCTTTTGTGGAAGTCTTTCAGTGTTTCTCTTTTGCTATGATGTATTCCTATATTTTGTTTTAGTACTACTACTAAAATGTATATCATATGGTAAAACATGAAGCAAACCGTAATTCCCATATATTGTATCATAAGACAATATTCAATAGGTTGCAAATAATAATAATAATAATAATAATAATAATAATAATAATAATAATAATAATAATGATAATGTAGGAATTTAAAGATGTTACCTTAATAAAAAGAAAATTTTTAATCACCCTGTACATCAAAGTATCTAAAATTATGATTGATCACCATTACAGTTTTAGTAAGACATAAGGTTCTTGACTTATGGCCACAATTAAGCCTGCAAGTATGGTTGTAAGTTAAAGCAGTTATTAATTGATGTGCTCATATGATCAACTCATTTAATAATCCCAATCCTGGCTCTTTCCTTTGCTTAACAGGACTCCTTATTAAGCAAAAGGTGAGCTGCCTAAGGGAGGAATGGAAGCCCTGGGAGGCCTAAGATCCAGGTCAGGCTCACGTTGGAGCACCTCCTTATGTATGGCTTGTTCTGGGCCTCCAGGGAATTCCCGTCTCCTAAGACATTATTTGCACAGCTCTCAGGTTGGTAGAATTGTGACTGCTTCAAAATGGTGTCTGGTTCTGTAATGGTGCATGAGGTGGCTTCCATATAAGGCCACATAGTGCATTGGCTGATTCCCTTTTGAAAGATGAACTTCAAAAAAGGTAAGTAGATTATGGTGTGATTGGGTGGTGAGGAGACCCAAGAATCTGGGACCCAACAGGAAACCAAGAAAGTAGGCCCAAGACCTGTGTGGATCCAGCCAAGTGGAAAGGGTAGAATGGCAGGGTAGAATGGGGGAAGATAGGTGGATGGGGGTCCTTGTGGCAACCTTATGTTCAATCATACGGATAGCAGATTACCAAGTATTCAAATTGTTATCCCATAACTGCAAGATCACTGCAGCAGTTGTAACTTCAAGTATAAGTCATAAACCCATTCATTCAGCACCATTATAATTTCAAACAGTCCCAAGCTAAATGCATATGTACAAAAAAAAAATAGCGGCGAGTTTACTACATTAAATAGCCCATGGTGGTGCAGTAGTTCGAATACAATACTCCAGTTTAATTCTAAACAGCTCAAGATTGATTCAGCCTTTCCATCGTTCCAAAGTCAGTCAAATGAGGACCCAGATTGTTAGAGGCAATGTGCTAAATCTGTAAACTGCATAGAGAGGGCTGTAAAGTACCTTGAAGCAGTATACAAGTCTAAGTGATATATTGCCATTGCTCTCTCTGTGAAGTTTCCAAAACATACATAATTAATTAGAAACATAGAAACACAGAAGACTGATGGCAGAAAAAGACCTCATGGTCCATCTAGTCTGCCCTTTTACTATTTCCTGTATTTTATCTTACAATGGATATATGTTTATCCAGGCATGTTTAAATTCGGTTACTGTGGATTTACCAACCACATCTGCTGGAAGTTTGTTCCAAGGATCTACTACTCTTTCAGTAAAATAATATTTTCTCATGTTGCCTTTGATCTTTCCCCCAACTAACTTCAGATGTGTCCCCTTGTTCTTGTGTTCACTTTCCTGTTAAAAACACTTCCCTCCTGAACCCTATTTAACCCTTTAACATATTTAAATGTTTCGATCATGTCCCCCCTTTTCTTTCTGTCTTCCAGACTATACAGATTGAGTTCATTAAGTCTTTCCTGATACATTTTATACTTAAGACCTTCCACCATTCTTGTAGCCCGTCTTTGGACCCGTTCAATTTTGTCAATATCTTTTTGTAGGTGAGTCTCCAGAACTGAACACAGTACTCCAAATGTGGTCTCACCAGCGCTCTATATAAGGGGATCACAATCTCCCTCTTCCTGCTTGTTATACCTCTAGCTATGCAGCCAAGCATCCTACTTGCCTTTCCTACCACCCGACCACACTGCTCACCCATTTTGAGACTGTCAGAAATCACTACCCCTAAATCCTTCTCTTCTGAAGTTTTTACTAACACAGAACTGCCAATGCAATACTCAGATTGAGGATTCCTTTTCCCCAAGTGCATTATTTTACATTTGGAAACATTAAACTGCAGTTTCCATTGCTTTGACCATTTATCTAGTAAAGCTAAATCATTTACCATATACAGACTCCTCCAGGAATATCAACCCTATTGCACACTTTAGAGTCATCGGCAAATAGGCAAACCTTCCCTACCAGACCTTCCCTATGTCACTCACAAACACATTAAAAAGAATAGGACCCAGAACAGACCCTTGTGGCACACCGCTTGTAACCTGTCTCTGCTCAGAATACTCGCCATTAACAATAACTCTCTGATGTCTATGCTTCAGCCAGCTTGAAATCCACTGAACTATCCAGGGATTAAGTCCAATCTTCACTAATTTATCTATCAGCTCTTTATGTGGAACCATATCAAAGGCTTTGCTGAAGTCCAGATAGGTAATATCCACGGCACCACTTTGATCCAACACCTTTGTGACATAGTCAAAGAAATCAATGAGATTAGTCTGACATGATTTGCCTTCAGTAAAGCCATGCTGATTTGGGTCCAATAAGTTATTGTTTTTTAGGTGCTGATTTATCCTCTTTTTGAGTAGAGTCTCCATCATTTTAACTACAACTGATGTCAAGCTAACTGGCCTGTAGTTACCAGCTTCTTCTCTACTGCCCTTCTTGTGGATAGGCACAACACTGGCCATTCTCCAATCCTCAGGAACATCTCCTGTTAACAGGGATTGGTTAAACAAATCAGTCAGGGGGGTAGCAATGACAGATCTGAGTTCTTTAAGAACTCTGGGGTGGATGCCATCTGGACCCATTGCCTTATTTATCTTTAATCGTTCAAGTTCTTCTAAGACATCAGCTTCTAAGATCACTGGAGCTGAATCCGTACAGCTGGAAGCAATGCTATATCCCTCTATAGTATTATTTTGTAAGGTGTTTTTTGAGAAAACTGAACAGAAGTAGCTATTGAAATGGTCAGCGATCTCCTTATTCCCTTCAATGCATGTATTATTCCCGGTACTAAGCTTAGTGATGCTGCAGTTTTTCTTCTTCCTATCACTAATATATCTGAAGAAGGTTTTATCCCCCTTCTTTACAGATTTTGCAATTTCTTCCTCTTTTGAGGCTTTAGCAGCATATATTATCTGTTTCGCCTCCTTCTGTCTCATTTTATACACCTCTCTATCAGCTATACTTCCAGACTCTTTATACCTCCTATAGGCAGCCTTTTTTTCATTGACTATAGCCCTTACATCATTGCTAAACCATAGTGGTTTCTTCTTCCTTTTACCTTTAGTTATTTGCTTTACATAAAGTCTTGTGGCTTTTAAGATGGCCTTTTTTAATACAGTCCACTGGGTGCTCGCTCCTGCCATTTTATCCCTCCCCTTTAATTCATTATTTAAATATTCCCCCATTGCATTAAAATTTGTTTTTCTGAAATCCAATAATTTGGTTGCAGTATAGGATTGCTCACAATCAGTTTTTACATCAAACCACAAACATAGATGGTCACTGCAACCTAAATTTTATCCCACCTTGACCTCTGAAACCCAATTCCCATTTGTAAAAACTAAATCTAGAATATTCTCCCCTCTAGTTGGTGTCTTAACTAGCTGTGCCAGAGCTGCTCCTGTAAAGGCCTCTACTATATTCTTAC
Source organism: Erythrolamprus reginae (assembly GCF_031021105.1). NCBI lineage: Eukaryota > Metazoa > Chordata > Lepidosauria > Squamata > Dipsadidae > Erythrolamprus > Erythrolamprus reginae. Next base: position 284,404,937 of record NC_091951.1, read on the forward strand.
TTTTGCATGTAAGGGCATTGGGGATATTCCAGTCAACATCAGGCATGTTGAAATCACCCATAACCACAATATCTCCCTTTACTGCCATTAGGGTAATTTCATCCACCATCTTGTTGTCATGTTCCTCAGATTGCCCTGGAGGCCTATAGATCACCCCAATTCTAATGACAGAACTGTCTTTATTTTGTATGCAAATCCAGAGGGTCTCCAGATCTTTACATGTATTTTGAATTAGTATTGTTTTTAGACTTTCTTTAACATAAATGGCTACTCCACCTCCCCTTCTCTCTATTCTATCCTTCCTATACACTGTATATCCTGGTATGGATATTTCCCATTCATTAGAATCCTTAAACCAAGTCTCAGTTATGGCAACCAGATCCTAATTATCTCTAGATATTATGGGCATTAACTCACAGAGCTTGTTGCTCAAGCTTCGAGCATTCGTGCACATTACCCGAAGAACATTATTTTCATTATTAGTTTGTCCCTTATCATCATCAACTACATCTATTTTATTTACAGCTCCCTTTTCAATTCGTGAGCCATAAGCCAAGTTTCAAGAGAAATACAGTTGTTTATAAAAAGCAACATTCCAGCAATTGCCTGGTGGAATCAACTCTGACCTCACATAATTTACGGCCCCTATGACCCTGTCTCCACCCTCTTCCCAGGGCATGTCATAAATCACTTTCTCCAATGAACCACGTTGGCACGCTGTGAAAATCCCAGTCCTTCTGCTGACTCCAATAACCTAACATACTATCTAGAGAAAGGCATGTGTAGAATATCTTTTCAGCTGGGACAGTCCAGCAGGTCCGTCAGTTCTCCCAGCCTTCTGCTTATGGCAACTTGAAAGCTTTGCAAGTTGACATATGGGATACTTAAGCAGCTACATATGATGTTTTGTTTCATTTAAAAGCCAGAGGGCTTTTCCGTAGCATAGTCAAATATAGAAATACAGTGGTACCTCAAGATACGAACCTAATTGGTTCCAGGGGGAGGTTCGTAAGACGAAAGGTTCGTAAGATGAAACATTGTTTCCCATAGGAAACAATGTAAAGTCAATCCGTGCAACAACAAAAAAAACCCCGCAAAAAAACGCTGCCGCCCGGCTGTCACCTTTTAAAACAGCCCGGGGGCTTCTCAGCGACCTCCCGAACGCCAGCTCCTCCTCCTCTTCTCGCTTCTCTACAAAATGACAGCCGGGCGGCGGGGCTTCTCAGCGAAAGTTCGGGTTTGGGAGGCCGCTTTGAGTTTTTGGCTGCGGGGGGGAGGCAGGAGGTCCCGCCTGACACCCCCATCCCTTCCCCCTCAGCCACAAACCCAAAGGTCCCCACCACAGCACCCGCTGCAGGAGACTTAGCCTCCCGATCCTCCCCGCCCCTCACCCGTGGCCTCCCGAGCGCTTTTGCCCAATGGGAAACGAAGCGCTGGGGTGGGGGGTGTCCTGACAACTCCCACCCCAGTGCTTTGCCTCCCGCCAGGCAAGAGCGCTCTTCTGCCGGCCACGGGCGAGGGGCGGGGGCGAGGGTGCCTCCTGCGGCGGAGACATTTGGGTTTTTGGCTGGGGGAAAGGCAGGCGGTCCGGCGCTTCGCCTGCCCTCCCAGCCAAAAGGCAAAGCCGCGCAGCTCCACAGCCGCCGAAGGAGGCTTAACCCCGCCCCTCTGTCAGCAGGAGAGCGGGGGCAGGCAGGAGGCAGTTCTTCAGCGGCTGTGGAGCTGCGCGGCTTTGCCTTTTGGCTGGGAGGCAGGTGAAGCGCTGGACCGCCTGCCTTTCCCCCAGCCACATTCGCCTTCCTCCACCGCCAGCGGCATCCAGCTCCTCCTCTTCTCGCTTCGTTACAAGATGACAGCTGGGCGGCGCCACGGAGGCTGGAGGCGGCGGGTGTGTGTGGAAGAGGTCCGCAGGAGAACTGGTGGGAGCTGCCTGCAGCACCTGCCTGCAGCAAAGGCACCCGCCACCACCACCTTTGCCTTTCTCTGCCACCACCAGCATCCAGCTCCTCCTCCGCTTGTCGCTTCTCTACAAAATGACAGCCGAGCGGCGGAATATGGGAGGAGGAGGGAGGAGCTAAGTGGCCAGAGAAAGGAATCAATGTAAAAGCGCCGCTGGGCTGGAAAGGTCTTTGGCCACTTAGGAAGGTCCTCCTGCCCCCCCCAGCCAAAAACCCAAAGGGGGTCTGCTGCTGCCCGCGTGAGCCAGGAAGCATTCAGGGCGAAGTGCGTGGAGGGTTTGGCGTTTGGGTTCTCGGTTCTCGGAGGCTGCTCGGAAAACTCCCGGCTGTTTTAAAAAGTGACAGCCGGGCTGCGGGGCTTCCCAGCATGCCTCATGGCTCACGCGGGCAGCAGCAGACCCCCTTTGGGTTTTCGGTTGGGGGGGGCAGGAGAACCTTCCTAACTCCCTCCCCCCGAGCCGAAAACCCAAAGGGGGTCTGCTGCTGCCCGCGTGAGCCAGGAGGCATTCAGGGCGAATTGCGTGGAGGGTTTGGCATTTGGGTTCTCGGTTCTCGGAGGCTGCTCGGAAAACTCCCGGCTGTTTTAAAAAGTGACAGCCGGGCTGCGGGGCTTCCCAGCATGCCTCATGGCTCACGCGGGCAGCAGCAGACCCCCTTTGGGTTTTAGGTTGGGGGGGCAGGAGAACCTTCCTAACTCCCTCCCCCCCGAGCCGAAAACCCAAAGGGGGTCTGCTGCTGCCCGCGTGAGCCAGGAGGCATTCAGGGCGAAGTGCGTGGAGGGTTTGGCGTTTGGGTTCTCAGTTTTCGGAGGCTGCTCGGAAAACTCCCGGCTGTTTTAAAAAGTGACAGCCGGGCTGCGGGGCTTCCCAGCATGCCTCATGGCTCACGCGGGCAGCAGCAGACCCCCTTTGGGTTTTCGGTTGGGGGGGCAGGAGAACCTTCCTAACTCCCTCCCCCCGAGCCGAAAACCCAAAGGGGGTCTGCTGCTGCCCGCTTGAGTTAGGAAGGTCCTACTTCTTCCCCCCCAGCCAAAAACCCAAAGCCTGTCTGGCCGGCGGGGATGAAAGGGCAGGACTTCCCGGGTGGAAGGCGTGCTCAGCTATGCCGCTCCAGCCCCTTTCGGCTGAGCCTCCCCGGCCAAGCGACCGCCTTCCGCCGCTGCAGCACGCAGCGCCTGCGGCAGCCAGGGAAGCCAAACCAGGCATGGCAGAGACAGCAGCGCTGCTGCTGCTCCGGTCGCCCAGTCCTCTCCTGCCTCCCGTGCCAATGTTGCCCGCTGCGTCGGGCGCCACCAGCCCCGAGTCGGACACACCCTCACTGCCACCGCCCCCAGTCGCTGCCCGCCCCCTCTCGCTGGAGGTCTAGCCGGAGCCTGAGCCGGGCCCGCTCGGCCACGCCTCCTCGCCCTCCCAGGATACTGACCTGCTGTCTCGCCCCGCGCCCGTCGCAGACCGTCTTTGTGTTTTTGGCTGGGGGGAGGGAGTCAGGAAGGTCTTCCTGCTCCCCCCCAGCGAAAAACACAAAGAAACACAAAAAAACAAAACACAAACCGCCGGCGGTTTCAGCCTCCCTTTGCCCCACGCTGCTTCGCCCTGCCTGTTGTCCTGTGAGAAGTGCTGGGGGGAGACGACAGCTGGGCAGCGGGGCTTCTCAGAGGCCTCCCGAACCCGAACTTCCGGGTTCAGCGTTCGGGAGGCCGCCGAGAAGCCCCGCCGCCTGGCTGTCACCTTTTAAAACAGCTGGGGGGCTTCCCAGCAGCCTCCCTAACGCCGAACCCGGAAGTTCGGGTTTGGCGTTCGTAAGACGAAAAAAGTTCGTAAGAAGAGGCAAAATTTTTCTGAACCCCGGGTTCGTATCTCGGGTTGTTCGTAAGACGAGGGGTTCGTATCTTGAGGTACCACTGTATAATAATAAAATATAGAATAAAATAATAATAAATACAATGCAAGAGATGCCTTACATTCAAAGTCAACTGCTATTAAAGGCAACTAACAATAAAGTATTTCAGAAAATCTCCTAGAAATGAAATAGATTTTGATTGTAAATGGAAGCCCATCATATCTAAATGGGGGACAGAGCTATGGAAAACACTTTAAAGGGGCACATAAAAACACTACAAAATACCTCTTTTCAAACATTATAGAAGACACAAATTTTACAAGACTGACATGACTATTGCTGGCTATGAATTCAAGCATCTCCTTTCATAAATGCACAGAATAAATTCCCTAACAGTTCTCCTCAGGGATAACATGCAGAATGGAAGTTTTCCTAAAGGTGCCTGCTGGTTAAAATACACTGAATTTTGTTATAATTCCTTTCATGGGTATAAAAATGGGAGCATAGAATAGAAACAGTTCCTGACTCTGGAGCATTAAAACTGTATACAGCCCAATGTGGTTGCAACTTGATTTGAATTGTACACTTCCAGGTATCAAATGTGTTTGAGGTTGTTATCTTAAGAGTCATCCCCTTAGAATAATGTCTTACTCTGAGTTTAGAAGGTTAAGTAATTAAAGGAAAGCACAAGAGAGTCCAAATTCTTTTTATCTTCTTCAAGATGAATTATAAGGATAGTTAGAATTCATAAGATGGGGTGCATTGCATGAATTGAATCAGTAAAATGTATACCCTGTATTACATATTCTAGGCAGTCATAGGAAAATATGGCACCAATTTGAGAAAGTAAAACAAAGCAAAATATCACTTTGTCCAATTATAGACTTGCATATAGGTCTCTAGTTTAAAATCAATTCTTGGAGAAAATGGGGAAATAAATTTTTCCTCCTTTTGACAGTAGATTTAAGGAAGATGATCAATGATGGGCTCCTACAGGAACGGTCAGGAACACAGTTCCACTAACAAAATTTGGAGCTCCACCCCAGAGCACCCAATTTGTACTGAAAGATGTTGAATCAAAATGCATAAGCCACACCCACAATGTGGCAGTAAAAATATTGGTAGCCTATCACTGAAGATGATCCATAAGCATTTTTTCTTATTATAAAATAATATCACTTTTCATAACTTCTCTCACTTATTCATTTCTACATGTAACTTAGTAGAAAATGAGCAAGCATTTACTTGATCTTTTCATACCTGGCAGTTGCATTTAGTGTCTTTGTATGTTTGTGTCTGTGTGAGAGAGGGGAGGGTGGTGTATGTGTGTGTGTGCATGCATGTAGTTTTCATAACCAAAGATTCTGTCTTTCTGTTGTGAAAGAATAAATCCTCAATGCTTTAGTGATCAGAAGTATCTGTGCAGGTGTGGATTCCTACCAATCAGTCCGTTGCACTGATCTGGTACTGGCCCGCCAATTGTGCAATTTGGGCCTGATGACTCCGGTGCTTTCTTTGCCAGTCTGTGTGTGCCGCCATTTTTTTCCCCCTAATTTTTGGTAATTTTCAGTGGTTTTTCAGCTCTCTGAGCATGCGCAGAAGGAAAATTGTCCCTCTGCACATGCACGGAAACCAAATTACACTAGGGGACATGCACACATGCAAATCATCACAATGCGTATGCAGCACACCAGTAGGAAAGTAAGAGAAAGCAACTCATGGTCTGTGCAGAAATGGGAAAAATCACACACCTGTGTGATTTTATCGTCAAGAAAGTGCCACAAGTTATATGTACTTGTATTAGATGTTGGGATGCTGTGTTACAGACATGGCATTTACATGAGGTAATGAGCATGTCTATGCTTTTTAGACAACTATGGTTTGCTGTGAATTCTGTTGTTCTGTCTGAAACATTTCAGTGAACAAATCAGACATATATTCCATACTGACTTCTGAAAGTTGGAATACTAACAGACGAACTGCTCTTATTTATGTTTTTGTATTTACTATCTTGTAATAAAACTCACTGAAGACTTCCTCCACCAACAAGAAAAGGTTGTAAACAGAGGTCATCAGATCAAGTATTACCTGCATATACTCTTCACACTTCCATTTAAAAATATAATAGAAAGAATTACAGTCTGTGTGTCTATTTCCCCTTGAACCACATTCATATGTTTGCAGGTGGGTGGGTTATGGAAATGCTAGGAACTAGCTAACCTCTGTTTAAGTAATTTCATCTATCATATTGTTCTCATAAACATGTTTTCAAGAAAATATATTCCAAATATCTACATTTACATTGCTGTGTGCTATAAAGTATATAATAAATGCATTGGGATAAGTCTACAACCAAATAAATATGCACGGTTGGGCGTGAAAATTGTGCAGGGGCCTGGAAGAACACGTTCTCGGCTTGCCATATGCGGCATTACCAATCTCATGGTATCGCAAGATCGCTGTGTCAAGGCTTCGCACTCTTGCGCTCGGCATTTGGGAGCCGGGGGCATGTTGGTGTGAGCCCTATAAATAGGGCTGCGCATCTAGTGTTTTTTCCTCTGGCCCCCGGCTCCAGAAGAAGTGGACACCCGCCCACCCTCCCTATCTTACAGTGTGCCTTTAAGGGGTCACTCACAGGGGCCGAATAGGAATTTTTTGTGGTCTCAGCGCTTTAGTGGTGACCATTTTTTTGCCTATTCCACACTGGGAAGTGAGGATGGACTGGTTAGGGGGTGTAGCGCATTTAGTCGCAATTCGATAATTGGCTTCCTTTTGGTCACTGGGGTTTGGCCGGTTAGGGGCGGAAATGGGCAGTGGTAGCAACTTCGTGTTCGCCTTTAGGGCATCTTTTGAGAGATGATGGGAAGCCTCTTGCCAGGAGATCAAGGTACCATGTGGCTGGGGCAATTGGAGAGGGGCTGCTCTTGGGATTCATCTATCCCAATAACTGGAAGGGGATGGGACGGTGAGCCCTCCAACACACCAAGGCATGGCCAGGAACCAGATGAAGGAGTGGTACCTTCACCTTGTTCAGCAAAGAGCTACGCACATAGTTGCCCAGGAAGATTATTTATGAATTATTTCCACCCCAAATTTTTTAGTGGCCTCTGCAGGTCCTGATTATTGGTCGATAATCAGCTAAAGTTCATTTAACTTTAATAAAGTGACCCATTTACTGGTTGGTTGGTTGGTTGGTTGGTTGGTTGGTTGGTTAATTGATTGATTGATTGATTGATTGATTGATTTGAAAGGGACCATGCAGGTCATCAAGTCCAACCCCCTGCCTGAGCATGAAATCCCATAGCACTCCAGCCAAATGGCAGTCCAATCTCCTCTTGAAAGTGTCCAGAGTTGGGGAGTTCACAACCTCTGCAGGCAGGCTGTTCCATTTAAACCCAGCTCTTGGTGTCCGTGTTCTTATTCTGCCTCTGGCGCAAATGTACAGTAAGTTTTGCTATTGGTGAATACTCTACAATTTGCTAAATATGTCCTTGCAGCTGTCAGCATGTACCTTAGTAATACTGTTCATCTGCTTATCCCAGGTCTTTGGGAAGGACTTCATAGGTAGATTAGCATCCCAAATTCAGTCTACAGATTTGACTGACTATGCAATCAATCATAATAATATATTGGTACATATTCTATAAATACTACAAAATCCACTAGCTAAGCCAGTTCTTTCTATTACAGTGGTACCTCGGTACTCGAACGCTTCCTTTCTCGTACATTTCGATAACAAACAAAATTTTCGGCAAAAATTTGCTTCGGTATCTGAACAAAAATTCAGATACCGAACAGCCAGAGAAAATTTTGTTCATTATACGAAATGTAATCCCGGCAGCTTCAGGGGGCTGAGGAGCTCTCTAAGAGCTCCAAGCTGCAGGAAATGTGGGGGCTGCTGCAATCTTGGCAGCTTCTGGGGGCTCCTTTCCTCATTGCTTCCTTTTATTACCTGTAAGCAGGTTCAAAAACTTTCTCCTTCCCTGTGGCTGCAACAGCGGCGATTTCCCTTCCAGTAGCAAGAGCGCCGGGAAATCACGTAATGAAGGGAAGCTGCTGGAGCGGCAGCAACTGCTGAGATGGCTCCGGCGGCTCCCCTTCATCACGTGACGTTCCCGGCGCTGTTGCTACTGGAAGGGAAATCGCCGCTGTTGCAGCCACAGGGAAGGAGAAAGTTTTTGAAGCTGATTACAGGCAGTGTTCCCTCTAATTTTTTTGGGGGGTGGGCGGAACAGTATAGTGTCTGAGCGGCAGTCCCTTCGGGACTGGGCGGCACAGACATAATAAATAAATAAATAAATAAATAAATAAATAAATAAATAAACAAACAAACACACAAACAAACAAATAAAAAACCCACCCTGTTTTGCCTCAGAGAATTTCAAAATAAAATACTGTACTGAGTGTCTATAACAGTGAGATCATAATAGGTCAACTCTATCAATATCAAAATGCTACTTAAATAGTTGAGCTAGTTTCAAACTAGATTTTGATTTTCTTTCTCTCTTCCTTACTCCCATTCCTTTTCTTTCTCTTTTCCTTCCTATCTTTTTTCTATCTGTTTCTCTCTCTTCCTCTCTTCCTCTCTCTCTCTTTCCCTCTCACTCTTTCCCTCTCGGCTTCTGGGCAGGTTTGGAAAACTCTGAGTTGATGATGATTTTTAAGTGAGCGATTGCTCACTGCTCAGCTTAGAGGGAACTATGATTACAGGTAATAAAAGGAAGCAATGAGGAAAAGAGCCCCCAGAAGCTGCCAAGATTGCAGCAGCCCCCACCCTTCCTGCAGCTTGGAGCTATTAGAGAGCTCCTCAGCTCCCTGAAGCTGCCGGGATGGCAGCTTCTGGGGGCTCCTTTCCTCATTGCTTCCAGCAGCCCCCACCTTTCCTGCAGCTTGGAGTACCGAATTTATTTATCCCATTGGAAATAAAGAAAATAGATTTAATTGGTTCCCAGCGAGTTAACAGGGGCTGGGAACCAATTAAATCCATTTCCATTATTTCCTATGGGATAAATAAATTTGGTACTCGACCAAATCGGTTCTTGACCACACTTCTGGAACGAATTGTGGTCGAGTACCGAGGTACCACTGTACTGACATTCTGCTGTTTAAAGATTTTATCCACGTTGTTAGCAATGAAAGGCAGCTTATATAACAAACTATCTTATACAATAATATAATTTAAAGTCACTTAATGCAAGCCTATTTCTTTTGAGTCTTGCAAAATTTCGAAATCTTACACTTGTTTCTTTTTCAGTCTCCACATATATCTGGGGGGTTTTTTGTCTGCCAATCCTGCAAATGTTTGTAGTGAATTTAAAATAGAAAATTCATTTTGAGTTGTATATTTTTATCATTGCAATAACTTCCAACCAGGAAAGTTTTAGATTTTTCTACCTATCTGCCTACATATATTTCAGAGTTGGCTTATGCATTTGCCCTCTGTTTGTATGTACAAATAAGATTTTACAGATGAGGTATCTCCCATGTCCCATGCACTCTCATTTAAAAGAAATTAAGTTGTAATATCATTCTGGAACTTCTCCCCTGTTAGAGAGTTTATAAAGGTGATCAATATAATTCACCAAGTGGTAAACTGAGAAATGAAGTTTGAATTGGTGTTCAGCTACTAGCAGAGGCCATAAAGATAGTAAGAAAAGTAGTGTCAAATTTTATTATATGCCAACGTGAACTTTATTGTCAGCAAAAAATCTTCGATTCATTTCTAATATATTCTCAGTCAACTTGTATCAGAGGAAATCAAAGTTTTATAGCAAATTTTTAAAATGTTTGCTTAGGAATGGAATAAATGTTAGGATCATACCTCACAATACAGAAATATCTGAGATTTCCATTTAGTGTTTGTAACCATCTTTGCAACAGAAAAAAGAATGTTGGTATTATCAACCAAAAAGAAGAAAATATTAGCATACATAACATTTATTTGTTTGTTTATTTTTATTTTTATTTTTATTTTATTTTTATTTTTATTTTTATTTTTATTTTTATTTTTATTTTTATTTTTATTTTTATTTTATTTATTTATTTATTAGGTTTATATGTCATCCCTCTCTGCAGACTTGTATAGAATATCAAATCACATTTTAGAATAGAATTAGAATATGATTCTGTATTGGCCAACTGCAAATTTGCCTTTGGTGCATAAGCTCTCAGTATACATAAAAGAAAATATACATTTGTCAAGAATCATGAGGTACAACATTTAATGATTGTCATAGGTTTCAAATAAGCAATCAAGAAACAATATTAATATAAATCGTAAGGATACAAGCAACAAGTGACAATCATATAGTCGTAAGTGGAAGGAGATGGGTCATAGGAACGATGAGAAGACTAATAGTAGTAGTAATGCAACTATTTATTATTACACTTAAAGATCAGTAAATAAAATTAAATAAAATTGAAAAATTAACACTTTTGTTTCCACGTGGAGTCCGCTTCTGAACTTTGTGCTTGAAGTGGAAAAGAATGAAACTTTGATTTTGGGTTTTACCAATTAGACTGATAGATTTTTTAAAAAACAAATTGTTTATATTATTATGAAAAAAACAAAAAGTTGTGAAGTTGTGTAAGAGCTGGGGTGGCACAGTATTTAGAATGCAGTACTGCAGGCTACTTCAGCTAACTGCTACCTGTAGTTCAGCAGTTCAGATCTCACCACCAGCTCAAGGTTGACTCAGCCTTCCATCCTTCCAAGGTGGGTAAAATGAGGACCCAGATTGTTGGGAGGCAATATGCTGATTCTGTAAAGCACTTAGAGAGGAGTGTAAATGCTATATGAAGCGGTATATGTCTAAATGCTATTGCTATTGCTGTTTGATGTTAATGCCTTATTTTACTGCAACAGAGTCAGAAGTTTATTTATTTTTCTAAGGATACAAGCAGCAAATTACAGTGATACAGTCATAAGTGGGAGGGGATGGATGAGAAGACTAATAATAAAAGTAATGCAACCTTAGTGAATAGTTTGACAGCAGTGATGGAATTATTTGTTTAGCAGAGTGATAGCGTTCGTGGAAAAACTGTTCTTATGTCTAGTTGTCTAGTGCAGTACTCTATAGCATCATCTTTAGGGTAGGAGTTGAAACAATTTATGTCCAGGATGTGAGGGGTCAGTAAATATTTTCAGGGTGCTCTTTTTGACTTGTGCAGGACACAGGTCCTCAATGGAAGGCAGGTTGGCAGTAATTGTTTTTTCTGCACTTCTAATTATCTTCTGAAGTCTGTGTCTGTCTTGTGGAAGAACATAACCAGACAGTAGTTATAGAGGTGCAGATGACAGACTAAATAATTACTCAGTAGAATTATAACAGCAATTCCTTGGGCAGTTTGAGCTTTCTGAGTTGGCACAGAAAGAACATTCTTTATTATGCTTTTTTGATGATGTTTTTGATGTTAGGTGACCATTTTAGGTCTTGAGATATGGTAGAACCTATAAATTTGAAGGTCTCTTCAAATTTGTTGATACTGTGTTGTCCAATATATTGTAAGAGGTGGATGTATGGGTGGGTTTCTCCTAAAGTCTATCACCATTTCTATTATTTTGAATGCGTTCATGTTCCAGTCACACCATAAGGTTATTTATTTATGTATTTATTTATTTAATTTGACTTCTATGCCACCCAATCCCGAAGAACTCAGGGTGGCTTAAAATAACATAAAAAATACAAATACAATAAAAAGTAATCAAATATATAAAAGTCTAACACTATAAAACTATAAAACCCCAGTTAAAACCCACAGTGCAACTATCCAATAAACATGTATGCATACCATTCAATACAATCTGGCCATGATAGATGCCAATTCATAGCCCCCAGGCCTGCCAGCAAAGTTCAACCTCCTGTCTGCATGGGGATTCATCATTGTTTTGAATGAGGCCAATCACTGTTGCATCATCTGTGAACTTCAGTAGTTTAACAGATGGATCATTAGAAATGCAGTCATTGGTACAGAGAGAGAAGAGAAGTGGAGAGAGCACACAGCCTTACAAGAGCCTTGTGCTAACCTGATGTGATTCTGCTTAGTTTCACCCGCTGCTTCCTATTTGTTAGGAAGCTTACGATCCACTTACAAGTGTGTTCTGGTACCACTACAGTATGATGGTATTGAATGTTGAACCTAAAGTCTACAAAGAGGACCCTTGCATAGGTCTTTGGAGATTCAAGATGTTGTAGAGTGTAGTGCAGAGCCATATTAACAGCATCACCTGTTGATTTGTTTACTTGGCATGCAAATTGCAGGGGGTATAACAGTGGGTCCATGATGGTTTTTAAGTGGGACAGCACCAGCCTTTCAAAGATTTTTAAAACTACAGTTGTTAGAGAAACTAGTCGGTAGTCATTCAGTTCCCTGATAGTGGGCTTCTTTGGCACTGGGATGATAGTAGAGCTTTTGAAACAAGAAGGAACGTAGCACATCTCTAGTGATTTATTGAAGATTTGGATGAAGGTGGGGCTCAATTGGTCAGCATAGACTTTTAAGCAAGAAGGAGTTATGTTGTCTGGGCCTGGAGCTTTTCCTGGCTTTTGTCTGTGAAATAGGTCTTGCACTTCCTTTTCCATTATCACTAGGGGTTGTGAATCCAATAGTATGGGGTCAGTTGTAGGAGGCTTGGCTGTTGTTGGTGGGTCTGAGATGGGGATTGTGGAGATAGGTGGTGTAGTTTCCTTTCAAACCTGCAGTAAAACATGTTCAGGTGAAGATAAAAATTAAAGAAAGTGGCCCCAAACCAAACATACAAAAAGGATAGATTTGAAGGATATGTATGAAATGAGGTGAAAAAGAAAGTGAATAGGTTTGGAAGATAAGCAATAGTAATTAAATTTGCCCCTGTTTCTCGGGGTTCAATTGCTGCAATAGCCACACAAGTCCTTTAATGCAAGGGACCAGATGCGTCATGCACTGGCCACACACATAGCAGGTTTAGCAAAGGGGGGGAGTCTTAATATGTGACATGACTCCACCATGACATGGGTTTGACCCCCTTGCTTTAATGAATTCCTGCTTGGTATTGAATTCTGATTTGTGTAAGCACTGCATAGCCTTAAACTATTTAGGAAACATGCCTAAAAATATTATGAGTGGTTAGAAGAATCTTCACCTTCTTAATACAATGTAATATTGGAGGGTTTGTTCTGTTACACAAATTATTACTCTGTTTTTACTTTGCTACAGGTAATGAGAACAAGATGACCATAGGAACATTTCCATAAAAATATTGTGACCTCTCGCATAGTGGCCAAATAAAGTTAATGGGAGAGTAGGATAGTTTGTACCTGCTGAAGGCATTGTGGAAATCTATTAATCTCAAACCATGAACTTTTACGTGCAATTTAGACCTTGCTGATATGTTTTTATAGGTCTAAAATTCTCACAAACACAAAGTGATTTATAAAAAGCAAAGCCCCCGGTGATATAACTATACAAGGAAGTTCTTTAATGTTTGAGTCCTATTAAGCTGAGGCCATAATATCAGAATCCTTTGTTTTACGCGAGTAAATATAGCTGTGGCTAAGATACAAATTTCAGAACTTTCCTGTAAAGACTACAAATTAGAAAACTGGGGAAGAGGAACCCTATATGTTCAACCTTTCAGCAAAGTCAATCCAGAGTGGGTTTTTTTAAAAAAAAAAAACCTACTTTATATGCATTTCTGAACTTGAGTATATTAATGAATGAATAGTTTCTCCGAATAAAACAGGGAAATAATATTACTGAACATTAGAATTAAATTGATTGCCATGCACAATATCAGGTGAAATTATGCAAAGCACATAGGGACAGGAATTTAATTTGACCTGTGCAATAGAAAAATAATCCATAAATATCTGCCAGCAATTTATGATCTTTTGACAAAATATTTCAGTGCCTCAGCACAGCTGTTACAAGGGGTGGGGGAGAGAGAAAATATTCAAAGCCAATAGCTTCGGAATTTATTACAGTTGTCTTTTTTTTTAACCATTGAATTAGAAAATGCTGAACTAAGCAGTTTGTAATTATAAGAGGAAATATTCCTTAAGAGCCTTCATCTGTGGTAAATTATAAAGAATTCTGCATAAAGAACTCTGTGACAAATTGAAAGACATAACTATTTAGCACCACGGACAACTCATCTACTCTCCAAAAAGACCTCGACTTTGTCTCAGATTGGTCCAACACCTGGCAACTTCAAATATCAACCAATAAATGCTCTACCCTCCACATCGGCAAAAAGAATCCAAACCTCATATACAAACTGAATAAACAAAATCTCACAGCCAACCCCCACTCAGTAAAAGACCTTGGAATACTAATATCAAACGACCTAAGTGCTAAAGCCACTGCAACAACATCGCCAAAAAGGCCTCCAGAATTGTTAACCTGATTCTACACAGCTTCTGCTCTGGCAATCTCACACTACTCACCAGAGCTTACAAAACATTTGCCAGACCCATCCTTGAATACAGTTCATCTGTCCGGAACCCACACCACATCTCAGACATCAACACCCTAGAAAACGTCCAAAGATACTTCACCAGAAGAGCCCTTCACTCCTCCACTCGAAACGGAATGCCCTACGAAAACAGACTATCAATCCTAGGCCTAGAAAGCTTAGAACTACGATGCCTAAAACACGATCTAAGTATTGCCCACAAAATCATATGCTGCAATGTCCTGCCTGTCAATGACTACTTCAGCTTCAACCGCAACAACACAAGAGCACGCAACAAATTAAAACTTAATATTAATCGCTCCAAGCTTGACTGTAAAAAATATGACTTTAGCAATCAATTTGTCGAAGCGTGGAACTCATTACCGGACTCAGTAGTGTCAACCCCTAACCCCCAACATTTCTCCCTTAGACTATCCACGATTGACCTTGCCAGGTTCCTAAGAGGTCAGTAAGGGGCGTACATAAGTGCACCAGTGTGCCTTTCGTCCCCTGTCCAATTTGTCTTCCCTTATCCCATATGTCATATATCTTTCCTCCCTTTCATATATCTTCTCCTCTATTTTCATATCTTTTCCTTATATGTAATACTTCATGCCCATTCCCCTCAATATGTTCTGTGTATTGGACAAAATAAATAAATAAAATAAATAAATAAATAAATAAAGGACAAGTATAAAAAAGTGGAAAGAAGAGGAAATAACTAAGGCAGAATACTGACAAATAGCCTGAGCCTGTAAAGATGAAGTGAGGAAACCTAAGGCTCATAAAGAACAAAGGCTTGTGACGAAAGTAAAAAGTAACAAAAAAAGCTTCTTCCAACGTATTAATGACAAGAAAACAGTCAAGGAAATAACTGGTCCATTGCAGGGAGAAAGTGGCAATAAGGTGACAAGCAACTAGGAGAAAACAGAGCTACTTAAATCATTTTTTGCATCTTTGTGTAAAAGTTTACACAAAGGGAAAAAACAGTCCAGTCTATCAAAAAAAGAATCATCACAAAAAGCATATCAGGAACAAAAGTTAAAATAGAGAAGAAAATGGTAAGGGAACACCTGTCTAGCCTAGACGACTTCAAATCACCAGGACAGATGGCTTACACCCCAAAGTTCTGAAGGAATTGGCAGATGATATCGCAGAACCATTGAGCTATATCTTTCAAAGATCCTGGAGGATCAGGGAACTGCCAGAGGACTGGAAAAGAACTGATGTAGTTCCCATCTTCAAAAAAAGGGAAAAAATAGATCCAGGAAACTACAGATCCAACAGACTGACCTCAATATCAAGGGAGATTCTGGAAAAGATAATCAAGCAACGAACACCTAGAAGCAAACAAAGGAATAACCAAAAGCCAACATAGGTTTGTCAAAATCAGATCATGCCAGACTAATTTTATTGCATTCTTTGACAAAGTGACAAATTAGTGGATTTAATTTACTTGGGCTTCAGTAAGGCATCTGATAAAATAGACCATAACCTATTGCTAGAGGCTACGGAGCCGCCCCGAGTCTACGGAAAGGGGCAGCATACAAATCTAATAAATAAATAAAGTTGAAAAATGTGGGTTAGACAGCAACACCATCAGATGGACTTAAAACTGGCTAACAAACTGCACTCAAAGCGTAATGCTCAACAACTGCATCTACACGGAAGGAAGTATGCAGTGGAGTACGTCAAGGCTCTATTTTAAGCCCAGTACTCTACAATATCAATGACTTGGATGAAGAGATAGATGTGGAACTCATCAAATTTGCAGATGACACCAAACTGGCAGGAATAACCAACTCTCCAGAAGGTAGGCTCAAGATACAGAAGGATCTTGACAGACTTGAACATTGGGCATTATCAAACAAAATGAAATTCAATAGTGAAAAAAGTAAAGTTCTACATTTAGGCAAGAAAAACAAAATGCACAGGTACAGTATATGTGGTACCTTGTTCAACAGTAGTAACTGTGAGAGGGATCTTGGAGTCCCAGTGGACAACCATTTAAATATGAGCCAGCAGTATGCAGCAGCTGCCAAAAAGCCAACACAGTTCTAGACTGCATTAACAGAGGGATAGAATCAAGATCATGTGAAGTATTAATACCACTATATAACGTCTTGATAAGGTCACACTTGGAATACTGCATTCAGTTTTGGTCACCACAATGTTATTTTGAGGATTTTGAGACTCTAAAAGGATTTTGAGATTCTAGAAAGAGTGCAGAGAAGAGCAACAAAGATTATTAGGGGACTGGAGGATGAAACGTAGGTAGAATGGTTGCAGGAACTGGTAATGTTTAGTTTAATGAAAAGAAGGACTAGGGGGGCATGATAGGAGTTTTCCAATATCTAAGGGGCTGCCACAAAAAAAGAGGGAATCAGGCTATTCTCCAAAGCACCTGACGGGAGGACAAGAAGCAATGGGTGGTAAATTAATAAGTAGAATAGCAACTTAGAACTGAGGCAAAAATTCCTGACACAATTGATCAGTGGAAGGGTTTGCCTCTAGAAGTTGTGAATGCTCCAACACTGGAAGTTTTTAAGAAAATGCTGGATAAGCATTTGCCTGAAGTAGTGTAGGGTCTCCTGCCCAAGCAGGGGTTGGACTAGATGACCTCCAAAGTCCCTTCCAACTCTGTTATTGTTATAAGTGCATAGTTGTTCTTGGGGTTTGTAGAGTAAGTGGGAGTAAGCAAGAAGTGAGCAGATCTTGTAGGCAAAATGAAAACAAGACTGAACTCAGAAAGCATCTAAAAACAATATATAGATTCAAACCCACACATGCATAATTTTCAATTAAACCTACATGAAAGGAAGGTTATCTAAAATACCTTTTAAGATTCTTCAAATCATTCAGTAAAAGGAATATTATTATGGTAGGTCACCCAGTTATCCTGATGTTTAGACTAAATTTGTCATTTTTATCCACCTATTGAGTTCTTTACAAAGATCTGGGGTAGGCAGATGTTGTTTGATAGTGTTACAAGTATTGTCATAGTATGTGGGGCCTGGATGTGTGTCAACAGACTCAAACTCAACCCGGATAAGACGGAGTGGCTGTGGGTTTTGCCTCCCAAGGACAATTCCATCTGTCCGTCCATTACCCTGGGGGGTGAATTATTGACCCCCTCAGAGAGGGTCCGCAACTTGGGCGTCCTCCTCGATCCACAGCTCACATTAGAAAACCATCTCTCAGCTGTGGCGAGGGGGGCGTTTGCCCAGGTTCACCTGGTGCACCAGTTGCGGCCCTATCTGGACCGGGACTCATTGCTCACAGTCACTCATGCCCTCATCACCTCGAGGTTCGACTACTGTAATGCTCTCTACATGGGGCTACCTTTGAAAAGTGTTCAGAAACTTCAGATCGTGCAGAATGCAGCTGCGAGAGCAGTCATGGGCTTACCTAGGTACGCCCATGTTTCACCATCACTCCGCAGTCTGCATTAGCTGCCGATCAATTTCCGGTCACAATTCAAAGTGTTGGTTATGACCTTTAAAGCCCTCCATGGCATCGGACCAGAATATCTCCGAGACCGCCTCCTGCCGCACGAATCCCAGCGACCGATTAGGTCCCACAGAGTGGGCCTTCTCCGGGTCCCGTCAACTAAACAATGCCGGTTGGCGGGTCCCAGGGGAAGAGCCTTCTCTGTGGCGGCGCCGGCTCTCTGGAACCAACTCCCCCCAGAGATTAGAACTGCCCCTACTCTTCCTGCCTTCCGAAAACTCCTTAAGACTCACCTTTGCCGTCAGGCATGGGGAAACTAAACATCTCCCCTGGGCATGTTAATTTATACATGGTATGCTTGTGTGTGTGTTTGCTATTACATGGGGTTTTTCTTAAATCGTTAAATATTTTAATTAATTGGATTGTTGTGACTGTTTTTACTTGTTGTGAGCCGCCCCGAGTCTTCGGAGAGGGGCGGCATACAAGTCCAACTAATAAATAAATAAATAAAATAAATAAATGTGAGCTGTTCCAAGTAGAGTGCCTCTAATTGACTTATGGTAATTTAGTTAATTCCAAAGGTGCTTAACTGCTGCTCCAGATATTTTGGGATTGCACCCAAGGTGCCCATCATTATTGGTACTATCCCTGCTTTCATTTGCCACAAACATTATACTTCTATTTGCATAACTTTGTATTTTGTGATTTCCCTTCTCCTCCAATTCTTTCCTGTTTATTCTGCTGTCACTATATACTACTGCAACTAGTAACCAGATATTTTTGTCTTTCTTGTCTACAATTGTTCAGTCTGGGGTGTTATGTGACAGGTGCTAGTCTGTTTCAATAGCAATGTCCCAGAGCACTTTATTTTCTTCATTTCTCTTACTTCATCTCTTTTGTAATCCATCCAGTTCTTGCTTATAGGGAAATGGTATTCCTTGCAAATATGTATGCATGACTTGTTCAGCCTTGTTGACAGAGGAATGCATTAGGGGGGGAAATAGGGGTGATAGTGAGTCTTCTTGAAACATGCCTCTCTTCATATTAACTTCTCCCAGACTATCACCACTGAACAGCAACTGTGTCTTCTATTGTGCCATTGATCTCTGCACAATGCTTCTGATGTTTCTATTGGTTCCAGTTATTTCTAGGCACTTGATTATCCAGTCATAGGGCATGGAATTGAATAATACCTTCTTGTAATTAATTCCAGCTACATTCAAATCTTTCTTTTGCTGAAGATTTCCAAAATCATCTTGTCAGTTAAAGGAAATCTTTTGTTCGTCTTCTATTTGGGCAGTTTCTTTTCTGCTCAGGTGGAAAGAACTTTTTTTTTCAAATAGATGCTGTTGGATTACATTAGCCATTGCACCAGTTAGTAATTTGAAAATAGTTGGTAAGCAGGATGTAGTTATCTAGGGCTGCCCATTTTTGCTGGATTTTTCATTATCAGGTAGGTTTTGAAAGATGTTGACCAATCTTCAATTTCACTCTTTGCAATATGCAATGAGAAGTGTCAGAAGTTTTAACCAAAACCCATGTTTTTTATTGTTGTTGTTGTTGTTGTTGTTGTTGTTGTTGTTGTTATATAGAAGGATAAAGGATATTATGCATTTTCCTTTCATGCTACATTTTCAGTTGGAAAGTTGTATTTAAGGACTAAATTATTACTGCCCAAATTTAAGGTAGAGCATAAATGTTTAAAAAACACAAAAGTTAAAAATAAGGTCAATGCAAAAATCAGAGGCATATTCACAGAAGACATATGCAATTTTGTATTACTTTTCTGCGTTAACTTACTTTGTATAAAGCAATAAATTGCTGAGGAAATTAGTGCATCAATGCCATGCCCAAGCTTCCATCAAACCTGGCGTGCCATGACTACTGCTTCTGAGATGAATAATCATTCAGTGCTAAGCTATAACAACTTTCAGCAGGTGAGCTTCTAGAATGGGTGGGCAACTATAGCCCCTTTATGACCTGCAGACTTCAACTCCCAGAATTTCTGAACCAGCCATTCTGACAGTCTACAGCTGGGGTGCCAAACTGGTGGCCCATAAGCAGGGTGTGTCACATGCAGGCCACACCTACCCCAGCTCCACAAAGGGGGAAAACATTGCAATACGTCACATGACAGCGATGAGATGTGGCAAGTTAGACCCTCGTGGTCTACAGATTTTAAAGGGAACACTTTACAAAGTTTATAGAATAAACTTTAGAGGTCAGGATGCACAATTTTCTTCTCTTTTTTTCTTTTTTTCTTTTTCTATGCAAATATATGCCATATTTTAGTTCAACACTGTTCTAGCTATCTAGATAAATAATTCCATTGTTGTTATCATAGTATAAAAAAAGATTTGATTTTCATTTCCAATATGAAAGAACTGTTTCTAATTCATTCTTGGATTTTTCCAACCTACTCATCATGTCTAGCTGAGGAAGCCCAAAATGAGTGTTTTTTTTATGAGGTTGGATTCACTAGTCTGTTTTGGATGTGATTCACCTTGATCATGCTCACCAGGCTCTGTTGCTTCCTTCCTCCTTTATTTACTCTTATCATCAATCTTTACTGCATATATCTTTGTACATTTTAGTCTATATTCAATTATGTTGTCCTTTTCTGTAGACATTTCTCCATTCTTCATTTTACTTTTTGCCAATAGCTTTAGGAATAGAACACTAAATCAATCAGCTTTTGTCCATTACTCTTTTTTCATATATGTGATGCTCAGATCAGTTTATACCATTCTAACTGTCCTTAAAACATATTGGCCAGTAGATATATTTAGATTTATTATAGAATTTTAGGGGATTTCAGTAAATCTGAACAGTTTTGACTCTCAAGGGTTTAAAATAGCAGGGGGGGGGGAAATCTTTCTGCACCTTGCTACTTCATGATACTGCTGAAATGAAGAAATGTTGGATTAATCTAGTTTTTGTGTGGAAATATTATATATAGGTTTTCTGCCTTGGGCATTACATAATGGATTTTCTGATTCCAGTATGAAATGAGCAGAACCTGAAAGTCTAAAATCTACTCTTTGCTCCCTCTAAACATTTCTAATTGTACTTGCTTTAAAATAATGATAAAATATGTAGATCTAGACAGGGTTATTAAGACTCTGCTTGAACTTCGGGGACTGTGGGGTGTTGAATTATGATAGATGCTTGATAATATTATGACACAAATGCCTGACCTAATTATTTCAAATGTGGTGATATAAATACCTATGTTTGACATTTGAAAGATAATACCATGGTCATTGTTGTCATTATTTCATTGTCAAACTGAAACCACTGAGACTACTAATTTCATTATAACAATCTTGCCTTGAACCCTTGTAAACTTTTTGGTACATTCGTTTCAGTAACATCATTGTTTCCCAAATCTGTTCCTCTACCTAACTGTTCTGTGCACAGCCTCTTGGAGTGAACCCACCGACTCAAAAGTCCACTATTTCATGATAAAATTACACTCTTTATTGGCATAAACAGCGCACAGTAAAAAGCAGATTGAATGTCCAGGAGAAGGGAGTGATTTTTCTCTCCGAAGTGAAACATAAACAAAGTCTGGGTGTTAGAAAAGCCTCCCAGAGACCAATAGGATAAAAGTAAAAGTCTTTATTAACAACGAAATTTAGAAAAGATAGTAAAGATAGAAAACATCAGACCAGTATGATCATACAGGGACCTGAAGAGGTAACTGGAAGTTACCCGTGTTCCTCTGGAGGTAAATGACTCAACTACAGGGATCATCTTATATAGGTTTCTTGATGTCTTGCTTACACCCCTTTCTTCTGTCCATATTCTGTCCACACTTGGAATTGTTTTTCATACAAGTTATTACTTCACCCTAATATTTCACCCTCCTTTCTTGGGGAATTTGCAAATTATCCATAATATTGTTTCCCTCGCTCTTCTGAATGTTTTC
Source organism: Erythrolamprus reginae (assembly GCF_031021105.1). NCBI lineage: Eukaryota > Metazoa > Chordata > Lepidosauria > Squamata > Dipsadidae > Erythrolamprus > Erythrolamprus reginae. The sequence continues at coordinate 284,426,547 of NC_091951.1, forward strand.
TGGCTCAACTCAGGAGGTTGATGTGCCTTTATAAGAACATTTCTCAGAGTTTTATATCAAAAAAATTTCTGACACCAACTTGTTTTCCCCTTTTACACTATCTTGCAATCTCTTCCCGCCAAGGCCTGCTTGTTTGAAACAAATGTTCACAGGTTTACAAATTTAGAGAAGTGTTCTTATGTATAGGCCTATACAGTGGTACCTCAAGATACGAACCCCCCGTCTTACGAACAACTCGTGATACGAACCCGGGGTTCAGCAAAATTTTGCCTCTTCTTACGAACTTTTTTCGAGTTACGAACCGGCGTTCGGAGACTGCTGGGAAGCTGCGCGGCTGTTTTAAAAGGTGACAGCCAGGCGGCGGGGCTTCCCAGAAGCCTCCCGAACGCCAGTTAGTAACTCGAACAAAGTTCGTAAGAAGAGGCAAAATTTTGCTGAACCCCGGGTTCGGTTCGGGAGGTTGCTGGGAAGCCCCCCAGCCCAGCTGTGACCTTTTAAAACAGCCACGCGGCTTCCCAGCTGTCTCCCGAAGCCGAACGCGGAAGTTCGGCTTTGGCGTTCGGCTTCGGGAGACAGCTGGGAAGCCGCGCGGCTGTTTTAAAAGGTGACAGCCGGCCTGGGGGGCTTCCCAGCACCACCCCGAACCCGGGTTCGGGGTTTGGGGTGGTGCTGGGAAGCCCCCCAGTCCGGCTGTCACCTTTTAAAACAGCCACGCGGCTTCCCAGCAGTCGCCGAAAGCCATTTTTTTGGGGGGGGGGGTTGGTTGCGCGGATTAATTGACTTTACATTGTTTCCTATGGGAAACAATGTTTCATCTTACGAACCTTTCGTCTTACGAACCTCCTCCTTGCACCAATTAAGTTTGTATCATGAGGTATTACTGTATTTTTCTAACACTGGGAAAAAGCCTCAACCTGGTCTAATGGCATTCCTTAGATAACAGAGTCTATTTATCATTCAAGAGAATAAAGCAGCTCACCAGAATCTTGGACAAACATCATCCAGCAAAGAATGTCTTTTAGCGAGGCAGGAATCATGTTTTCAAAGCCTTTTTCAGGCACCCCCCCCCCCCTCAAACACCTCTTCCAGGAATGACGTTGAAACCCCACACCCCTTTACCAAAAATCCTTTGCTTTTATACTGCCTGGAAGTGACATCACACCTCAAAGAGGTAAAGCTGTACTTTACTATGCAAGTCCTCTTGCCTTCTCAGAAATCTATATCTACCATCCAACAATGGACTGTCCACTCTAATGTCTTCCTCAGCATCCGATTGGGACCACTCCCCCATTGTCATATCATCCCCCTCTAGTGGTTACTCGGGTTCACTCAGGTCACTTTCCCCCTCACTTTCACGCTCTGCATCAGCTGGCAACTCCACTGGCTCAGGGTATCCAGAGGGACCTGGCTCAACCTTCTCAGAATCTGATATAATAGAGATGGACAAGGAGCACTCACAACACTAACCTGATTCCAGCCAACACCCACCCCCACCTAGATGCACAAAATAAGATGTAATCATTTTATTGGCATGGGAAAGACGGGCTGCCTAAATGGAACAATCAGTCACTTGCACATCCCAAGGGAATCACAACTGCCAACTGTCTTGGGCAGCTTGTCAGAAGGGAAATACTGGCACACAAGTCCAGAGCAGTGGGAAGAGTCATTGTCACAAAGTCAAAATTAAAATCATAAAGACAGTTGGGCTGAAATGGATGCCTGAAGCCACCCACCACCAACCCTAGGCATCTACTTCACTGAAGTAGTGTCTTAGCCCTGACATTGCCATAATTGCCACCAAGAAGTGCCATCTTGAGCCACAGGCTATGGCCAGCCACTTCTCTGCTACAGTACAATGTCCCAGTTGCTCTCACTGTCTGTGTTCTGTTTGTTCTGTTCATTCTAACAATCTGCCAGCCTTCCATCCTGCATTCCATCTTCCTGCAACTCTGTTGGCCTTGCTCTGTTGGCCCTGCAGATCGTTCCACCTTACACTCCATCTTTTTGTTTGTTTGTTTGTTTGTTTGTTTGTTTGTTTGTTTGTCTGTTGCATTTATATGCTGACCCTCTCTGAGGATTTGGGGCGGCTTACAACATATAAAAAACAATAAAATATCTTAAATCCAATTTTAAAATTAAACTAACTAGTCTAAAGTCCCAGTTTCCTAAAAATCAGTCGCTCTCATTCAAATAATCAAACATACATTCCATTCATCAGCCAGCGGCTAATATCTAATGGTTCCAGGCCTGTTGGCACAAGTGGGTCTTCAAGCTCTTGTGGAAGGTGAGAAGAGTAGGTATCAATCTCTGAGGGGAGCTGGTTCCAGAGGGCCGGAGCCCCCACAGAGAAGTCTCTTCCCCTAGGCTCCACCAGGTGACATTATCTAGTTGACGGGACCTGGAGAAGGCCGACTCTGTGGGACCTAACTGGTCAATGGGACTCATGCAGCTGAAGGCAGTCCCATAAGTAATCTGGTCCAATGGCATGAAGGGCTTTATTGGTCATAACTATCACTTTTTATCCAGCCTCTCTGTAATGTGTTATGTTTGCCTCAGCACCATAGAAGCCCTGCCAGTCCTGTCACTGCCATATGACCTTTGCCTCACACAGGCCACCTACACCTCAGCAGAAGGAAGACAATGAGGATCAGCTGGGGACTGCAAGGTTGGCTTGGCGAGTGGAGCATAGGGCAGCAAAGCCAACAGATGTGGCAGAGTGCAGGAGAGCTGGAAGGGCAGAGATGGATGGGGTGTGAGTGATTGGAGATAGTCCCTTAGCTTATTGAGGCTTGAGGCTGGCTGGGAGGAAGTCAAGAGTGGCTTGGTGGTTCTTCACTTAAAAACCAATTGGATTTGATTAACAATGTGCTGTTATTGTGTGGCTCTGTTTTCACCAGGAAATAGCCTCAAATTTGACCAGTTTCCATATTGGCTTTGCATAACTTTCTAAAAAAATAAAAATTCCACAGAGTATCATCATCGATTCTACAGGTTCTGCAATATTTATAGCTTAACATACTCTTTAAAACTTCATTTTGTTTCATCTGTGTATTATGACTCTTATATTACGCTACTTGACTTGTCATTTTTATTTACTATATTGTGGATATTGTATTGTATTGTGTTGTAAAGCTGTAAAAGGATCAATTTCTTTGATTGTGGTGAGCATCCATCAAAATAAAAAATAAATGTAGAGGTCAGATAGATTTTTGCAGCTCACCTCTGGTAGTCCTCATGTTCAGTGCAAAGGGAAGCCAAAATCTACTATTGCTGAACCTTTTGAAGAGGCATTTCTGCAGAGGAGATTTAATCTTTAGAAGGTAAAGTCAAGATAGGCCAGTTTGTGATATTTCCTTCATTCCTTCCTCTTTCTCTTTATTTTCTTTGTAACTGCATGATGTTTTTGTTAGCAAAATGACTTCCTTCAACTTCTTACTTCAACTTCCTAGTTGTTCTTTGCTCTATTTGGATGGACTTTTTCTACTTGACAAGCATCAACTGCTACAATGCCAAGGAAGCCAGGAAGTCAACAATTTCCAGCGCCTATTTTGATAGTAAGTGGCTGTCCTAGTAAATAACTGCAATGAAGAAAAACAGCGATGAAGGAAATTGCCAATTGAGTGTAGGAGCCTTTGTATGAATGTAAGACTAGGTTGAATTTGACAAATTGCAGCCATGACATAAAAATGCAATAAGCATAGAAGCGGAGAGGATAAAACTAGGAATCAAATGCATGCCTTCAGAAAGTTGATAATAAGGTACCAAATTGTTAAAGAGACAGAGCACACATAAAGGAACCTTCAGCAGAAGATGAAGAAGAGAGATTGGGCAAGGGCAAGACTTTAATCCTATCAGCAGCTGCCAAATTTGCAGATCATTAAAGCAAGGACTTCAGGAAATAAAAAGGGATCTTTGAAGTGTGCCAGTATATTGAGTCATTCTGGGTCCTGACCTAGTGGCTTCTGTTATTCTAACTAGTGTTTGGTTAGGGTAGTTGAGTACAATTTGGATAGGGCTGTGCATCAGAGCAACAACAAGCTTAAATTCAGTACAATCTTGCTGTAGCTTTGGAGTGTCTTCATGTATTGTATTAGAAACTTGAGAGCTTCAGTATATAGCTGAAAGTTATTTCAAAATATTTCCAATTTCTTTTCTTGCTGACCACAAGGGCTGTTATGTATCTGTTTGGAACACTCATGGAACAGAATCCGTACATCTCAACTATTTCTGTGAATGGAGTGTTAAACCATTAACCAAATTAATTCTACAAGTCCTAGAAGAACTTGTGCTTTTGTTTAACTTGTTTAAGAAGGTGAACTTGAAGAAATGTGAGTGTCAGAGAATTTGGTGAAGGAAAGCTTCGGAGATTTAGTAGCAGCATCCAACTCCCAGAAAAATAAATTATTAATTATTCATTGCTATTGTTCCTTTCCCCTCTATCTCCAAAAAAGTATTCCATGCCTTTCAACTATCTAATATTAATAATGGGTTAGATGAGAGAGAAGATGCTAAAAATAAATCCAGACTTGACAAAAGAGGTTTTGATAAGGAGTCCTTGGAGAGGTGCGGCATACAAATCCAATAAATAAATAAATAAATAAAATAAACTTACTTGGAGATTGAGGTGAAGTCTGTTTTGGGTGAAGTTGCCATGTCATTGAAAATGGGTCTACAGCCTGTGAATATTCTTTGATCTTTAGCTGTCATTGGGTTCATAACAGCCTTCTCCTTCAGCAAGGATTGTGGTATGCAGTTAACAGGTAATCATTTTAATATGCAAATATGGATCAAAACAATTCTTCGATATTGCAGACCTTACTGCTCTGATCATATAAAAAGCAATGGATAAGAGGTACATAATCTTTCTTTGTTAGGTGACTTTGCTTCAAATGTCATCTGACTTTAGGGGAGGCCTGGCCAATGTATAAATTTTGATAATTAGTAGGTATACCAGGAAGTTGGTATTATGGGTAGATTTGTAGCAGTAAGGTTAAATCCTGTTTAAACATTGAAGAGGATTTAAAATAAGAAAAGGTGTGTAATAAAGGTGAGAGGAGGACTTGGAAAGGTAAAACAGATTAGAAATTTAGGACCTTTAGATATGATTGGGTTAAAATAAAGTAGGTAAAGATAAAAATTAAGGAAAGGGAGAAGTATGGCCCAAATTTAAAAGTACAAAAATGATGAATTTGAAGGATAAGTATGAAATGAGGTACAAAAGAAAATGAATATGTTTGGAAGATAAGCAATAGTGATTAAGCCAGAAGAAAATGCAAAATTAAACGTAATAGAACCAGGAGACAAAAAGAGGTAGCAAAGGAGGCAGCATCATAACAGCAGTAATATACTAAGGGGAAAAATACAATATATGTATAAATAAGGGCGGAGAATATAAGTCTAAGAATAGGACCAATTATTAAATGAAGTTAGGGACTTGTGTTACCTGCCTGTTAACCAAAAAATGAATTATAATTAGATAGACCCACCTATGTCGCCAGGCATGGGGAAATTAATATACCCCCAGCTACTATGGTTTTATGTATGGTTTGTTATGTTGTGTGATTGTTTTCTTTTTTATAACAATGGGATTTAAATTGTTTTTTAACATTAGATTTGTACATGTTGTATTATTGTTGTGAGCCGCTCCGAGTCCTCGGAGAGGGGCGGCATACAAATCTAATATATTATTATTATTATTATTATGTCAATTCAACACAGCAAACGAGATCATTATGCTGGATTTCATATTTCATCACCAGTCGGGCGCTTCCCAAGCACCTAGGACTGTGTGATGTAGCGGCGAATTATGTTTGCCGATCCCAGTAAAGTGGCGTTTTGCAATTGACAGATGGAGATTTTGTCAATTCTGATGGTTTTCAAATGTCCGCTGAGATCCTTTGCCACTGCGCCCAGTGTGCCAAGTACCACTGGGACCACTTTCACTGGCTTATGCCAGAGTCGTTGCAGCTCGATTTTTAGATCTTCGTATTTCGCTAATTTCTCTAGCTGATAATAATAATAATAATAATAATAATAATAATAATAATAATAATAATAACTACAAGCATAGACATGATGCTGTGGCACAGATGATCCACTGGAACTTGTGCTGGAACTACCATCTACCTGTGGCAAAGAACTGGTGGGATCATAAGCCCGAAAAAGTTGTTGAAAATGAGCAAGCAAAACTAATGTGGGACTTCCGACTTCAGACTGACCGAATTCTGAAGCATAACACACCAGTGTTATGTGGAGAAAAAGAAAGTATGGATCATTGACATCACAATCCCAGGGGACAGCAGAATTGAGGAGAAGCAGCTAGAGAAATTAGTGAAATACGAAGATCTAAAAATCGAGCTGCAACGACTCTGGCATAAGCCAGTGAAAGTGAACCCAGTGGTACTTGGCATGCTGGGTGTAGTGCCAAAGGATCTCAGCGGACATTTGAAAACCATCTGAATTGACAAAATCTCTATCTGTCAATTGCAAAAGGCTGCTTTACTGGGATTGGCAAACATAATTCGCCGCTACATCATGCAGTCCTAGGTGCTCGGGAAGCGCCCGACTGGTGATGAAATACGAAATCCAGCATAGTGATCTTGTTTGCTGAGTTGTATTGACATAATAATAATAATAATAATAATAATAATAATAATAATAATTATTATTATTATTATTATTATTATTATTATTATTATTAATACTACTACTACTCAGGGAAGGAATAAGAGGGAGGAAGAGGAAGGGGAGAGAAGAGGAGGAAATTAGGAAAGAGGGAGAGAAGGGAAAAGAAAGTAGAAGGAAGAGGGAGGGAGGGGAGTAATAATAAATATTGTGGGAAAACAGACGGGTGATAAAAGTACAAAAGGTGCAAAATTAGGATTTTTGTTTATGATATATTGGATAGAAATATATAATTCTATATATTTCAATATGATTTGTGGTATATGTATGGAAATGTATGTGGAAATGGAGATTTTGTTTTTAGAAAAAAAAGGTCATTTGACTTTTTGTATGCCAAATAATAATTTGCCTACTGCTTTCTTTCGAAGAGAAAAAAAATATTTATTTATTTTTATTTATTGGATTTGTATGCCGCCCCTCTCTGTAGACTCCATAGACTTAGAAGGAGATTGTAATTTTTAGAACTGGCTTTACTTTTATTATCATTCATCATGTTTGCAATGATTAAGGTCAACTCTGTGCCAAGTAAAATCAATGAGATACTGTTAATTCTGATCATCAGTCTGACACAATGATTTGTGCTTGCGGAGAGCTTTCTCTTAATGGCTGAAAAGAAGCACTTTAGCAAAGGACATAGCTATTTGCGCTTTGTGTTATTCCCATTTTTGCTTTTTACTATACTTCTGTCAAACTATAATACCACTGTGAAGAGTATCTTTCACTCATGTCAGAAGTGAACATTAAGCATATTTCGAAAGTCATTTCCAGCTATTTGAAAAGATATTAAAAATGGAATGCTTGCTGTTTTAATCCACCGAACAGTATATTATGGTTTAGAATATAACCTTTTAAAAGGATAATGTATCATTCTCAGAAATCATTTAAGAACCCATGCATTAGATTTTAGTTGTTGTATGCTACATGCAGCTTGCTGGAATTGTCATTTTCGCAGCAGGATGACATGAATTATACCAGTTTCTTTCTGATCACATTTATACATTCCACTATTTGAAATGGAAGGCTTCCAACAACTATTTTATTATTTAAATAAATGTTATTCGTAGGATAAAATTAACTTTCTCTAGTTATACCAAGCTTAAGGGAGTATCAGGCACTTACATCAAACAGGTGTTATAGTCACTAATAATTCTATTTTAGAACTATAAAAGCACAGATTTATTGAACATGAAAGTTTGAAACTATTAAGAGGGAAACAAAGAAAAAACCTGTAGTGATATGGTTGTGTGAGATGTGTCCTTTGCATGTTAGGAAGCAAGTCTGTGTGTTTCTTTGCATATAAAGTTCAATTTTATCAGAGCCGGGGTGGCGCAGCAGGTAGAGTGCTGTACTGCAGGGCACTGAAACTGACTATAGATTTCTAGGTCAGCGGTTCAAATCTCATCCCCGGCTCAAGGTTGACTCAGCCTTCCATCCTTCCGAGGTGGGTGAAATGAAGACCCTGATTGTGGTGGCAATAGGCTGAGCTCTGTTTAAAAGTACTACTGTTAACATGTTGAAAGCCGCCCTGAGTCTAAGGAGAAGGGCGGCATAAAAAATCGAATAAATAAATAAGTTATCCTATAATCCAGTAGCATATAAAAACAGGTATTTGGGGAATGCAGCATTCCTTTCCTGCCCAGAGTTCACTTGATCTGTTTGACCAAGGCTTCACCAAATTATGAAAAAGACTCCTTGTCCCCAAAACCCCTTTTTATTTGGCCAATGTGAATTCTTAGCATTCACATCCAGTGAAGTCCCAGCAAAAGAGTTTTTCAAGGGTGAGTTGCAAACATAGACCTTATCAGTCCTTGGATACTTGCCAGTCTGATAGCTTTTTAATGCAATGCTGAACAAGGCAATACTTGGCAAGGAGTCTCTATGGGGCACAATTCAGATAAGCCAATCTTCACATGAATGATGAACCAAGTGTCTCCTGCAAATACCATTCCCCTTTCATTCCTATTTATTCCCTATGGAAGGGGCCATTTAGCATCCCCTTGTGCTTTTACTCCTGAGTCAATCTCTGTTCCTTAATTGTTCCCTTCTAACAGCTTTGCACATGTGCACATTGGGAACAAGTTCCAGCTGTTCTTCAGCCCCACTTATCTACGACTCTGAAGGTAGCTGATAACTGTCAGACGGCCCTGGCTCCATCTCTGCCTCCAATGCAGAATACTAACCAGAGCCTTCCATAGACTACTGATCCATGTTCCTTCCCAACTTCATTGTTTGAGTCTGCCACCAGCTACACTGGCGGCTGGCAGGCCGCTACACAATCATTGGTATTTTCCAAACTCAATTTTGACATTTGTAGCAAAGAGGGCTGTCTTCTCCTTGATTCCAGGTTAGTTTCTAAATTATACAACTGACACAGTGGCCAGATCTCATCCATAATTCTCTCTTACATGTGTAATCCACTTCAGAAGTATCTCTTATACACTGATGCAGTCAGTGTGCAAAGTAATACATCTGTAGAGAACCTAGATACATCAAGGGTAATCCTTTGGGGATGATCTTTCAGAATATTGCTCATTCTAGTCTACCATAGCTTCTAATTAGTTCCAACAAATCTCACAAGATCTGATTACAACTGCATATATTTTCCTGTGGATACAGAAAAGGGTTGCTCAAATATTTTCAGCTATGAGCATGCATGCTGAAGTTCTTAGCTTTCATTTCTTTCCTTTTGCAGACTTTGTGTTTTATATTGGAATGTATTGTAATGGCATATTGGCTGTGTTACCTTGCTCTGTCTATGGCAGTACCACTCAAAAATAACCTATCAATCGTTAGCATTAAGGCATTACATAGTAGATATACATGCATGAATATCTTCAGTCAAATGCCAGGGTTCTGTCTGCTTAAAAGAAGTCAGCTACCTTCAGAAATGGTGGCAAACTCACTGCCAAGTAGAAATAAAACTGAAAAGCTTTTGTAATAAGGAATGGGTTGGAGGAAGAACACCATCTTTGCCTCAGGCAATGAAATATGTTGTACCTGCCAGGTTTGATAAAATAGCTTTTCTTCAACCAGGAAGTCACTGCAGTAAATTATGTATAAATTAAAAAATGGAATGTGCCATTCAAGAATATGTGAATCTACTTTATTTCTAAATTGGACATTACATTCAAGCAAATGATATACACATTTTGAAGTTACATAAAATTGGCCTTGGTATTATATGTATCATTGAAGTTATACAGTATTGCAAAACTGGTGGCTACTTTAAAACTTGCCCCCAGAATTTTAAAATAGAATTTCAAATGATACCTATGTAACATTACAGATTAGGATATTGTATTAGGATCTGAGAAACGCGTATCCAATTCTACTTTCAGCCATCAAAATTCAGTGGATGATTTTGGAACACAATCCTCTCTTAGCCCACCCCAGGACTGAAATGCAGGTAGTCCTTGACTTACAACCACAATTGAGCCCCAAATTCCTGTTACTAAATGAATTAATTGTTAAGTGAGTTTTGCTCCATTTTACAACTTTTCTTACCATCGTTGTTAAGTGGATCACTGCAGCCGTTAAAGTAGTAACATGGTTGTTAAGTGAATCTGGCTTCACCCATAGACTTTGCTTGTTAGACGGTCATAAGAGAGGATCTAAGAGAGGATCTAAGTCACATTTTTCAGTGCCATTGTAAATTTGAACTGTTGACTACTTTCATTGAGAAGAACGAGGCAAGGAATATTATATTAAGAATCCCACCTTGTACTCCTAGAGCAGACATGGGCAAGGGGTGGCCCGCTGGCTGCATCCGGCCCGCCTGCTGTCTGTGACCAGCCCGCCTGCTATCTGGACTGGTTTCCTGGAGAAGGAAGCCATGGAGTGTGGGTGGGGGGGAAACAAACGCCTCAAATGAACAGGACAAAAAAAGCACCCACCAACAAGGCTCTCTTAGAGCCCCACTGTCACAGGCCAAATTGGGGTCGCCCTTTTTAGTCCCGTTTTGCCACAGGAAAGCAACAATCCCTCCTTCCTCATGGCTCTCTCCTCTCTGCAGTGCCAGACAAGGGAGGTGGGGCAGTTGCGGAGGCTCAGGGCGGCAGCAGCAGCAGCCCAACCATGGTGGGAACAGGCTGGGCAGCCGAGACGGGGGGGAAAGCAACAGCCCAGAGGATAGGATGCAAGGGCGGAGGGCTGCTGGGGGAGGCGGCGGTGGGCCGACACAGAGTGGAGAAAGACGGGCGGGTGGCTTCATGCCATATTGGGTGTTATTGTGCCATAAGTGAGTGTTATTGTGATAATGTGGGGGCGGGGCCAGCCGGGAGTGGGTGTGTGGGCTGCTGGGGAGGGGCAGCACGAGTGAGGAAGTGAAAGGAGGAGGGGGAGGAGAGCAGAGGGGCAAATAAATAAATAAAGAACAGGAGGGAGGTTTGCACTCTTTGTGTGTGTGTGTGTGTGTATTGGGGGGGTAATTTGGGAGAAAGAAAACAAGGAAGAGGGTAGAACTGAGTTAATTATATTAGTCCTGCCCTCTAAAACCAACCCAATTTCTCATGCAGCCCCATGGCAAAATTAATTGCCCACCCCTGTCCTAGAGGAATGACAGGAATCATATTTAATTAATAAATTATAACCAAAGCAGGGAGGACTAGAAGTGTAAAACTAAATGATAGGTGACTGTAAGACACAGAAAAAAATTAATTGAAACTGTAATTTTAAGTCTTAGACTTACTGTCTAGTAATTTGTGCTGACATACACAGTTATACCAAACTTCTCAGTAGGGATTCAAGGTTCCATCTCCAACTGTTCATCCGTTAAGTTGTATTACAGAGGACACTATAAACTGATCAATTAGCATATCACTTACTAATTAAGGAGTCACCCAGGGACAATGACACTAATGACAAAAACTTCAAGTTGATGAATGTACTCCCGTTCACAGCTACTCAATGTCAAGGGATCACAGTGGGGCAGGCATAGGTAGAGAAAGCAAGCAGTGGAAAGCACAGAGAAAACTGAATTACCGCATGTCCAACTTTATACATATCATTGTCTTTTGAGAATCTTTTTAAAAATAAAAATAAAAGAAAATGTATGTCTTGTGGAATATATGTAAATTGTTCTCAAGGGAGTCATTTTACATCTTTTGTTCCATTTTACATCTTTAGTTCCATAGCAACTGAGCAGGCATTACACAATCAAGGGCTTTTCTTTGATGTCTGTGGGTTGATGTGTGCTCTGATTTCAGTCTCCACTGCCATGATTTTGGACAATCAACGAGAAGCCCAGAAATGCTGATTTGCCAGCATGAATTCCCCCCACTCACCCTTTTGGGTCTTACTGCTATGGGAAACACAAGCTGATCTGGTTGCTTGCAGGAAAGAAAGAGCCTTTCTGGCTTTTCTCTGACACATAACTACTCTCTAGAGTTCAATAACCCACCCCATCAGCCAAGCTGATCTGTTGCAAAGGCGAAAAGAAAGCATTTCAGGCGTCTCTGTGGGTTTGCTAATTGTTGCAACCATCAAACATCCTCCGTGGGGAAGATGGCAAATGCATTTAAAAAAAAAAAAAGATGTGCTGGATGAGCACTGGATAAGCATTGGTGGCACTGGAAATGATTTGCTTTTCTTGCTGGGAAGAGAACACAGAGGGACTGTTTTCTTTTTTGGGGTGCCCTCACAACTGTCTGTGAAGGCAATAAATACAGTAAAATCTGTGATTGATAATAGAGGGAAAAAACTTTGACTTGCAATCTCTGCAGTCTACTTTGGCTGACTCAGGCTGGGCAAGGATTAGATGGAATTTCAGCCTCAAATTATTTTGTTTGTTTGTTTGTTTGTTTGTTTGTTTGTTTGTTTTGTCAAGTACGTATTGATTGTAAAAAAGATATAACAATATTTATATACATGATACTAGTAAAAGAGAAACATTAGGACATGGGACAGAAGGCACTCTGGTGCACTTATGCACACCCCTTACTGACCTCTTAGGAATCAGGAGAGGTCAACAGTGGATACTCTTAGGGTAAAGTTTTGGGGTTAGGAGATGATACTACAGAGTCTAGTAGTGAGTTCCATGCATCAACTACTCAGTTACTAAAGTTGTATTTCCTGCAGTCGAGTTTAGAGCGGTTCACTTTAAATTTGTATCTCCTGTGTGCTCATATGTTGTTGTGGTTGACGCTGAAGTAGTCATTGACGGGAAGGACATTGTAGCAGATGATTTTATGGGCTATGCTTAAGTTATGTTTAAGGCGATGTAGTTCTAAGATTTCTAAACCTAGGATTGCATAGGGTCTAGTTGCACAGGGTCTGGTTGCATAAGTCTAGTTGCATAGGGTATTCTGTTGCAAGTGGAGGAGTGGAAGGCTCTTCTAGTAAAGTATCTCTGGACATTTTCTAGAGTGTTTATGTTCAAAATGTGGTGTGGGTTCCAGTCAGATGAGCTGCATTCAAGGATTGGTCTGGCAAAAGTTTTGTATGCTCTGGTTAGTAGTGTGAGATTGCAGGAGCAGAAGCTACGTGGGATTAGGTTAACAACTCTTGATGTTTTGGCGATGTTGTTGCAGTGGGCTTTGGCACTTAGGTCATTTGATTTGATTATTCCAAGGTCTTTTACATAGCGAAGATTATTTGCAAGGTCTTGGTTATTCAGCTTGTATTTGGTGTTATGAGTCCTTTTGCCAATGTGTAGGACAGAGCATTTATTGGTTGAGATTTGGCGTTACCAGATGTTTGACCATTCTAACACAAAGTCAAGGTCTTTTTGGAGAGTAGCTGCGTGGTGTTGAAAAATTTTACATTGGCAGCGAAGAGAACACAGTTGCTTGTAATGTGATTGCAAAGGTCATTTATATAGAGTATGAAGAGTGTTGGTCCAAGTGCGCTGCCTTGGGGTACACCGCTCTTAACCGGAAAAGGATTAGATATGGTGCTCTCTATTTTGACAACTTGTTGTCTGTTTGATAGGAACACAGTTATCCAGCTATGGAGAGATCCTAAGATGCTGTAGGATTTGAGTTTTAGAAGTGGTTTATCCTGAACCATGAATTCCAGTGTTCCATGGATATGGATCCAATGCAATATGATGTGCCAGAAATCCTCATATATGAATTCTATATTATTTTTTATTGGTCAAATTAATTTAGAAAGAAACATAGAAACACATCTAACAGCACTGGAAGGTCCACAGAACTTCAGCACTGATAATCATAGCATACAAAATAGTAAGCAAAATGGGGGAGAAGATATTATGCTATAAATAGAAGGGCTCTCAAGAACTTTGTCTACATAGGTCAAGCTCTTTTCTGGTATTTGACTCCTGTTAATATCAGTGGGACACAGGGATGTTTCATCTTTAAGTAGCGAGAAGAGAGCCTTCACTGTCAAATTACAGTACTAAGGAAGCATAATTCAGAAAATTATCAGTGGATCTATTTTGTCCTTCTTGGATTTTTGAAATTCCATCCTTTGGACCCATCAATCAAATCTGTAATCTAAAACCAGTTATCAGTTTCTCCTATAAAATATTTGACAGATTATATAATCTATCTTGTGTTTTACATTACTGAAGTTGAACCAAGACTTGTTATTATTTCAGCTGTCCTTTTAAAACTTACATGGATTGTCTTTTTTAAGGTTGATCCTCTGATCGCTTCTTAATTCCATGCTTCATGTGAAAAAGAATGTAACTTTGACATTGCATTTTATAAATTAGATTGATAGATCTTTATAAAAATGACTTGTTCATATTATTATAGAGAAACAAAAAGTTGTGATTTAATGCTAATGCCTTATTTTACTGCAACAGAGAGTTGGAAGTCAATGCTTCTTTTTCTTTTCTCTGACCCTTTTCTTTCTCCTTTCCCTTCCTTAATGGTTACTTTTATATTTATATTTTGCATTTTATTATACATAATAATTTAATAAAAATGTTTTTTTTAAGTTGATCATCTGATGAACCAATGTTTAAATAAATTCAGGACATGATAGTATTGATTCATTCAAGCTTCATTCATTGCCAACAAAGCAAACCTATTTTTAAAAGGAAGCAACATGTAGTATAAGCATATTTTTTTTCATACAAACACATACTAATTTCTGAGTTTTAGTCTTTTTAAAAACACAGAAGGAAATAAATCCTGCACATGAATATATGTTTCACATTTCTTGTCCATGTTTTCATGCAACAGTGAAATATTTAAACCTGTTGAATAATGATTTACAAATTTTAGACAACTTGTGTGACTGTAGTGTATATTGACTGTCAGTAAGATGTCAATAAAACTACTATCACTGAAAATTAGGAAATGAAGCAGGAAGAAGAGAACGCTAGATGCACATACCAGTATGTACAAAGTTAGAACATTCTAGGTAATATGTAGTATTACACATGTATATGTAGTATATAAAGATCATATGCTGCATTCTGTACTCTATGTCAAGACAAGTGTGTAAAATATAAGTTTGTTCAAATGCATTTCAGTAACTTTTTAAAAGTTGCAATTGAATAATGTCTCAGTGAGGACCAATTTGGCATCCATTCAGAAAAAAAGAGACAAAAAAAATCACAATTAGATTTTAATCACGGTTATATAACTTTATGACTACAAATTGAGAAATAGTTGCTTAATATAAATCACAGCAACAAACTACTCTTGAAGTATAGATAGAAGCAATCCAGTTAAAACATATAAATACAAGTTACATAATTATTGCTGTTACAGTTCATATCTGGTTTTTCATTGGTAGAATTCTCATTTCATTTGCTAATGATATGTAAAAGAAATACAGAAAAAACAACATTTTTTGAAAAAGAAGTGGTTCTCCTCCTACCTCTCTGGTCGGTCACAGTCAATGTTAGTGGGGGGGTCAGAGGTCGACCTCTAGGTCTCTCCCTTGTGGGGTGCCTCAGGGGTCGGTCTTCTCCCCCCTGCTATTTAATATCTACAAGAAACTGCTGGATGAGATCATCCAAGGGCATGGGGTGAGGTATCATCAATATGCCGATGATACCCAGTTATACATCTCCACCCTATGTCCAGTCAAATAAGCAGTGGATGTGCCAGTGCCTGGAGGCTGTGGGGGCCTGGATGGGTGTCAACAAACTCAAACTCAACCCAGACAAGATGGACTGGCTGTGGGTCTTGCCTCCCAAGGACAATTCCATCTGTTTGTCCATTACCCTGGGGGGGGGAACTATTGACCCCCTCAGAGAGGGGTCGCAACTTGGGCGTCCTCCTCAATCCACAGCTGACATTGGAACATCATCTTTTGGATATGGCAAGGAGGGCGTTTGCCCAGGTCTGCCTGGTGCACCAGTTGCGGCCCTATTTGGACAGAAAGTCACTGATCACAGTCGCTCATGCCCTCATCACCTCGAGGTTCAATTACTGCAACGCTCTCTACATGGGGCTACCTCTGAAAAGTGTTCAGAAACTTCAGATCATGCAGAACACGGCTGCGAGAGCCATCGTGGGGCTTCCTAGATTCGCCCACATTTCTACAACACTCTGGGGCCTGCATTGGCTGCCGATCAGTTTCCGGTCACAATTCAAAGTGTTGGTTATGACTTTTAAAGCCCTGCATGGCATTGAACCACAGTACCTCCGGAACCGCCTGCTACTGCACGAATCCCAGCGACCGATAGGGTCCCACAAAGTTGGCCTTCTCCAGGTCCTGTCGACCAAACAATGTCATTTGGCAGGCCCCAGGGGAAGAGCCTTCTCTGTGGCAGCCCCGGCCCTCTGGAATCAACTCCCCCCGGAGATTAGAACTGCCCCCACACTCCTTGTCTTTCGTAAATTACTCAAGACCCATCTATACCGCCAGGCATGGGAGAGTTGAGACACCTTTCCCCCAGGCTTTTTTATATTTATGTTTGGGTATGTATATGTTGTTTTCTTTTTTAAATATGATAGGATTTTATGTGCTTTTTAATATTAGATTTGTTTTCGCTGGAATGTTGTTTTTATTGTTGTTGTGAGCCGCCCCGAGTCTTCGGAGAGGGGCGGCATACAAATCTAATAAATTGAATTGAAATTGAATATACTTCGGAGATCTTTGTTCTGAAAACTGATTTTTTTTTTTAATTAAAGCAAAATGCCTAAGTAATAAGTAGAAATGTCTTCATAAAAAAAAAGCTCTAGCTAAGTATGTTGAAGATTTCCAGTCTAATTTTCCTTTCCAGCAAGTGTGCTCAAATTTTATATCCATAAAAAAGTGAAAAAGGAGAGGGAATGATCAGATAACTCAAGGGAGTTTTCTGGTCAAAATGTTATAATTCTCACTGTCTTCCTATAGAAATGCTGAATTATAAGCTCTGCTTTTCAGCTGAAAGATGATTCTTCCTTCAGTTCATCTCATGGTTCCCCTCTTGCTCAGTAAAATAAGAAAACCAATTGAATGTCCTTCTACAGTATCATCTAGGGATAGACAAATCATATTGGTTTGCAATTTTTAGCAACCAATCTAAGAAGGTTTTTGGAGGCGAAATTGCTATCTTGACCATTTCCCAAGAAAACCTTCTTAGACTGGTTGTTGAAAATTGCAAAGCAATGTTATTTGGCTACCTCTGGACAATACTGTAGAAGGACATTCATGGTTCAAAAGTAGTCAGTGATAATGGTAAACCTCATTCTCAAAAAGCATTTTTTAAGAAACTTCCTTTATCTCTCCCTTTAACCTCTGGGGTAGCTCAAATCTAGAAATGAAAAATCAGTTGGATTTTAATTGTTTGATATACTGTAGAATAGTTCCGTACTGAAGGAAAAATCACCTTCTTCTTGATTTTGATAAATTTGAAATTCTGATCTTTGCTAGGACCACACAGTAATCCTGAAGAGTATTAGGACACGAATTAATGCAGTTACTGCATTTAAATATTGTAGGATAGTTTCACTTCAGCACACTTCAGAATCAAGTAGCTCTTAGGTCTATGAATACTATTAAGTGCTTCTTTAATGCAATTGGAGGACAATTTTCCCTGTGGCATTAAAACCTTTTGAGGCCAAACCACTGGCCCAAATCTTTATGAGGCCCAAGTAGAAAATTATGCAAAAAAGGAGGCAGTGGAAAAAGTGTAAACAAACATTTTGAAATAAATCCTTGCTGCACCCAATGGAACAGCAAGTGCTCAATTAAGGCAATTCAGTTAAGGGCTTGGAGGGGAAGGATAAATTTCTGGCTAAAAATCCAATTCTTCCCAGTCAAACTAACCCCTTTAGTTTTAATAGACCATTATACTTTTCTATGAAAAAAGGCGGTAGAGTAGAAGCTGGCAGTGTAAGGACCTTCTTTTGTTGCTCACAATTTCTTTAGGATTGGAGCAGGTCAAAAAATTGATCAAAGAATAAGGATATGGAGTTTAAGACTAAAGTTAATAGGCTGCCCCAATATATCATAAATTGGATAAATAAGAGCACCTGGTAGATAGCAAGCTATTTTAAATCCAGGCATAATATCTTACCATCCACATCGCAGCAAGATAGATACTCCAAAACCCTGTTAACAGAGTGCGCTGCCCACAAGGCAACAAGGAGATAAAAGCCATTTTGCATGTACTACTGCACTGAAAAGTCTACAGGGATAGAGGTCTGCTAATACTGTATTCTGCCCCTAATATATAAATTCCCAGGAAGAATCTCTGTGTGCACCATCTTCTAGAAGATTTGAAACTCTTCATGAGCTATGCAATAGCCAGATTCTGTGCTGTCACAGTAAAAATATCACTTTAGGTATAACATATACTGGCTACCTTGCTTTTAGATTGTGTGTGTGTGTTTTCATAGATTTTCTTGGGTATAGGTATGAAGGTCTTGGCATATTTGGTTTTCTTCCCATGTAAGTTCACCCTAGCACAAAGCCAAAAGCACCAGTCTGAAGATGACGAGTGAGACCTCATTGAAACGTCACCAGGAATCTCTGAAACTTACAAGGGAAGAAACCCGAATATGCCAAGACCTTCATGTGTGTGTGTGTGTGTGTGTGTGTGTGTGTGTGTACATTTATAGTCTATAATATTTTCGATTTATACTTGCCCAGGTAACTAATAACAATTATGAAAGTGTTTATCATATTTCTATGGGTTATTTTGGATTATTCATGCTAGTATTTTATCCCATTATTTGGCTTTAATTTGGTGTTGTATTTAACAGTGTTTATATGTATTTAAATATACCCAAATTAGTCAATATATAATCACCTCCAGGCGAGATTTAATAAATCAATAAATAAATGTCTAATAAAATTTTTAAAAGCATATTACAGGAAGATACCAAGATGGTTCTCCATCATCCGAATACAATAAAATTAAATAAAATGGTTAAATATGATCAAACTTCCATTGCCAGCAGAGCGCCCGTTTTTGCGATCCTGGGATTACCCTCCTGGGATTTCCCTATAGCATCGCAAAAACGCGGAAATCCATAGGTGGAGTTTCCCATGGAGGGGAGCTTCAGGGGAATCCCAGCATTGCAAAAATGGGTGCTCCACTGGCAACAGAAGTCAGGAGGTGGGGTTTTCCAGCGAGGGAAGCCTCAGTGAAATCACACCATCGCAAAAACACATAAGTCCGGAGGTGGGGTTTTAAGGACTTCTGTGTTTTTGTGATGGTGCAATTTCATTGAGGCTTCCCTCACTGGGAAACCTCACCCCCGGACTTCCGTTGCTAGTGGAGCACCCATTTTTGCGATCCTGGGATTCCCCTCCTGGGATTTCCCTACAGCATCACAAAAACCTGGAAGTCAGGAGGTGGGATTTCCCATGGAGGGGAGCTTCAGGGGACTCCCACCAGTGCAAAAACGGGTGCTTTGGCTTGAAAAAGGGTTATTTTTGGGGCTTGCACGCATTAATCGGTTTTCCATCGATTCCTATGGGAAACATTGTTTTGTCTTATGAACTTTTCACCTTATGAACCTCCTCCTGGAACCAATTAAGTTCGTAAGACAAGGTACCACTGTATATAGAAAGCAAAAAGGCTTTACATAAGCCAAAAGAAAACCGTTGGTCTCTAGCATCGTAGAATAATGTAAGAGATATAAAAAATAGCTGTCAATATGTTTCTTTTTTTTCTTTTTCTTATCTGCTCTTTCTGTCTCTATTGTTGTCTGGCTAAGTTGTTTGTCCGATTTAAGACATTGTACAATACAATATTAATGTACATAAGTATGAAACATATGCTAAAGACTATGTACTGTCTTTTTAAATGTACATATTGACAATTATTTTTTTCTATAAAAATGTCTAAGAATAACAGTTATGTTATTGCTATGTCACATGCTTTGTGTTTTATTACAAAACAGTAATAAAAATTTTGTTGTCTTTGATATTTCTGCCTTTCTTTTTTCCTATAAAATCTGTCAATTGACTCTTTTCCATCAAATCATTTACTTGCTAGCTTTTTACTGGTGACTTTGAGATTTAGAACTGGCTGGATATTGAGAAATAGAATAGGATTCTTTATTGCCCAAGTTTTATTAGTTGTAGTTGTTAGTTGTAAAGTCGTATCCGATCCATTGAGACCCCATGGACAATGTTCCTCCATGCCTTCCCATTCTCTACCATTCTCTGGAGTCTATTTAAGATCATATCTACTGCTTCAGTGATTCCATTCAGAGACCTCATTCTTTGTTGTCCCTTTCTTCCTTTGCCTCAATCTTTCCCAGCATTAGGCTCTTCTCCAGTGAGTCCTTCCTTCTCATTTAGTGGCCAAAGTATTTGAGTTTCATTTTAAAGATCTGGCTTTAGATACACAAGAAATGTGTTTCCAGTGCATAAGCTCTCAATGCACCACAATATTGCACCTTTATCAGTAAAAATCAAGTCTCCGTAGTTGAATTAAAAAAAACTTTTTTATGAATTGAAAAGTAAGTTTACTGGTGCTTTTGTCACTCAATAATAATAATAATAATAATAATAATAATTATTATTATTATTATTATTATTATTATTATTATTATTATTATTATTATTATTTATTGGATTTGTATGCTGCCCCTCTCCGTAGACTCGGGGCGGCTAGCAACAATAATAAACACAACATGTACAATCCAATAATGAAAACAACTACAAACCCCTATTATAAAACCAAACATACACACAAACATACCATGCATAACTTGTAATGGCCTAGGGGGAAGAGCTATCTCAACTCCCCCATGCCTGGCGGTATAAATGAGTCTTGAGTAGTTTATGAAAGACAAGGAGGGTGGGGGCAGTTCTAATCTCTGGGGGGAGTTGGTTCCAGAGGGCCGGGGCCACCACAGAGAATGCTCTTCCCCTGGGGCCCACCAAACGACATTGTTTAGTCGACGGGACCCAGAGAAGGCCAACTCTGTGGGACCTTATCGGTCGCTGGGATTTGTGCGGTAGCAGGCGGTTCCGGAGGTAATCTGGTCCATTGCCATGTAGGGCTTTGATGATCAAGTTTGGTTAAGTGAGCTCTGCTCTGAAATACACTATGTGCCATGTTACTTACTAGTACTTCCTTTTGCTGTCCTAGCCCATGTCTTTTATATTTTATGTGTAAGTCTAGTCAAGCTAATTTGTATGCACTTTTCTCATTTGCCATATTCATATAGCTTCACAACAGATGCACCATCATAACAATTAAGCTCATTATAAAAATAAGTCATCAAAACTGCATAATCACTGCTATATTCAGTATTCATTACAGCAGAACATCCAATAACACCGTAATAGCAGCATTAATAAAAGTACAATTCATTTACAAAGCAAAAATTACCATCAGGAATAAACTGCCTCATGCATTAAATAAGCCTTCCCTTCCCTTCCTTTCCTTCACAGCTACTCAATATGGACTGAAATTACCACTCACAGTGGGAGGAATTAACTTATTTTTCTCCACAATGTTTATCAATATTTACTTCCCCTCCTACAGACAAAGAGATGTGCTTACTTAGAACTCTAGAACACCACAGAAATTTGGCATTTTGGAGGTAGGGGAAAAGAAGAAGCTTTTAATTCTAAGCAATGACACAGAAAGATAAAAAAAGCAACTATCCTGAATAATCTAAAACAATGAGATTGGATCAGGCCACTAGTGTGCACTTATTTTAAAATAAAATGGCACAATAGTATTTCAAATTTGGTAGCGTTTGCTTTCCATGCTTGTACTGGGTGGAAAAATATGATGGCTTCTCATAAATTATAAATATTTATGAACTGTGAACACATTTAATATTTAAATTGTAAGAATATCTTTGGCATCATTTAGTAATTGAGCTATAGCAGTAAAACAATATACATGTTGTTTTCCTTCTCAATAATTCTAATTTTATACTGATTTCAATCATTGGCAGCCTCTGATAATGCAGTAGAACTGTGGGTTATAGTTTTAAAAATATATCAATAATTAAGACACAGCTGTCCTTGATATACCAATAAACCAATTCTTAAATTTCCTAAATTTGTAGGAAAAACTGACATTTAGGATTTTCTGCAGCTTACAATAACAAAACCATGCATAAATTGTTCATAAAAAGGAAAATACAAATAAAATTGTGAATATTTCAGGGAAAATATTGCACTGTACCCTGTGAAAACATTTTAATTTTTGTAATTTTATGTGAATTTTCTAGTAAGATGCTATTGTACCACTAGGAAAATATTTTTAATGAAAAGGCAGTTTAAAGGTTTTATAAATAAATGTGACTAATCTTCAAGGTAAATATGCATATGATTGTATACTCTCAAACTGCAGTATAAAACACTTGCAAGAGAATAAAGAATCCTGAAAGAGCTTTAATTTAAGCTATTTGAACTGTTGAGGTGTTTTCAAAGGTAATCTACTATAAATCCATGGATCCATTGATGATCCCAAAATCTTTCCATCAAGAATAATTATAATGTCTAGTGATTTTTTTCTTTTTCTTTTCAAATAGATCAAATCATTTATGTTGGGGTATTGGGTAAGTCATGCATATCTGTCTGTCCGTCCGTCCGTCCGTCCATCCATCCATCCATCCATCCATCCATCCATCTATCTATCTATCTATCTATCTATCTATCATTTACCTATCATCTAGATAGATAGATCTTTCCCCTATGTACCTTCATCCTGCTGGCCTTCCTAGGAATTGTGGACACCGTGTTCCACACATTTGAAAAGAAACTGAGTGGGGAGAGGATCTTTTGCTGGGTCCCATAAAGTGAAGTTTGGCTCAGAACAGCCCCGATGCCATAAGGAGAGGCATCACAAGCTAAAGTGAGGGGGGTGTTATTGCTGTATTGGATCAGTACAGCCTCAGAAATAAGGAGAATTTTAACCACAGTAAAAGCAGAGGCTTGGGCATGTCCCCATGACCAGGGCATTATACAGTCCAGCAATTTGTGGAGTAGGCCCAGGAGAGCCCACGAGTGGGTAAAGGGGCCTTTCTAATGGCTTCTACCTTGGATGCAGTGGAACTTTGCAAGTGGGTAAAGAGGCTTTTTAATGGCTTCTACCTTGGATGGAATGGGGTGTATGCACCCAAAAATTCAACCTGGGGGAATGCCAATTTTCCATTTTAATTTCTTTAGTTCCAGACCATTTTGTTGAAATCTAGTTAACAGTTTAATTGACTGGTGGCTGAGATCAGGACATCATCAGTCTTTGTTTGTTTGTTTGTTTGTTGAGGTCAGTGCATCAATGATTTTGGCATGTGCCAATTCAGAGTTAGCCTTGCAGTACCTTTCCAAAGAAGCCATGGTTGGCATGGGGATAAGCATTTGAATAAGACACTCCTAAAATTGTATGCAAACCTATGCAAGGAAGCAAGGTGTCCAGGAGAAATTGATAAGCAGCTCTGAACATAGGGAACAAACCTTTGTTTCTGAGTTAATATTCTCCTTGGCGTCACTTGGTTTTGCTTGTTTGCTTTTTGCTTCTGTAGAGATCCCTCTGGTGTCCGATCATCTTGCGCTACTCATGTTTTACATTGCCTGAATGTGGCAGGTGTACGCTGGCTTTGCTTAGGCTCTCGCTACTGTGTTTCCTCTGCCAAGCCCACACATTCATTTACCAGTCTTAATGAAGTGTTTTAATGGACCATGGTGTTTTCTTTTTATGAGGCATTCTTTTCTGATTTCATTTCCTAATGGCAGGAAAGAAAATATCTCTAAAACGGAGATAGATAGGAAGGGGATGAGAAAGAAAATACCACAGATGGTTAGAATGGAAAAAGAGCAAGCAAATTTAGCCAAGGGCAGCACCAGGTTCCTCCCTGAATCTAAACCTCATTACTTAGCCAATATGTTCCTGCCAAAAATGTTTTTTTTCTCCTTACACTGAACAGGAGATTTGAATCGCTGGTTTCTTCGTAATACAAGGATACAATGATCAAGACTTCTGGAATTCATAGATAAGGAATGTTGCTTTCCTACAATATACCACAACATGGCCTCATGATAGAATAGAATAGAATTCTTTATTGGCAAAGTGTGATGAGGAACTTGCCTTTGGTTTATATGCTCTCTGTGTACATCAAAGAAAAGATACATTTGTCAAGAATCATGAGGTACAACACTTACTGATTGTCATAGGAATCAAATAAGCAATCAAGAAACAATCACCATTAATATAAATCATAAGGATATAAGCGTATTGCGCTGGAAGTGAAATAACGACACGGAGACAAGAGCTGGAATTTAAATTGGGTCACTTTATTTAAATTAACATACATTTAAATAAGAAGTTGTTATAAGAAGTGCAACCAAAGGACCTGCAGAGGCCAAACAAACTAATGGGGTGGAACTTACATATCAAACATTCCTTGGCAACTATGGGGCATAACTCCTTGCTGAACCAGGTGAAGATAGCAACCTTCACCTGGATCTGAGCCATGCCCTTAAAGCGTGTGGGAGGAGTTCACCCTCCAATCCCCTTCGGGAAATTGGATTAGGTGTGTCCCATGGGCATTCCCCCCCCTAATCCCCGAGGTTGCACAAACCTATAGTTCCTGGGGATAGGCGGCCCATCATCTTTTGATGCCCAAAAGGAGAACGTGCAGTTGGTCCTACTGCCCATTTCCGCCCCTAACCTGCCAAAACCTCCAGTGACCAAAGGGAAAGCCAAATTGAACAAATATGTATCTATCTCATGCCACACCCCCTAACCAGTCCATCCTTAAGGTCAGTGTGGAATAGGCAAAACAATGGTCACATCCGTAGGAGAGACCGCAAAAAATTCCTATTCGGCCCTGAGGCGACCACATTCAGGCACACTGTATGATAGAGGAGGGAGGGTGGGTGTTCACTTCAGGATAGCCAAGGGCAAAAGGAGATGGTCCCCACATGCCGCCTTTAAATAGGGCGAGCCAGGAACCGCCCTCCGCCCAGGAGACAGCGCGCTCTTGGCGCGCTGCAAAAAGCTGACATTCCATCGGCTAAGACAGAGCCAGGGGCAACACGCATATGTGAAAGCTGCATCTCCCGGATCCAGCGCAATTTCAGTCGGCGATCAAAACCACTGGACGTGCATTTCTTATAAATTATAATCGTAAGATACAAATTGTAAGGATATGTACTTCCTAAGGGTCACCCTTTAGGAGAAACAGCAAGTCAAATAAAAGTGTATTGTATGTAATGAATAGATACAAAATTTATTATCTAAAAAATGTGAAGAGCTGATGAAGAAGAACTATCTCTCCTCCTGTGCTTTCTCAGCCATATTATTCCTAGCAGAGCAAAGGCAACAAAACTAACCTAACACAGAACTAGTGATAGAGACAGAACAGCAACTCATTCTGCTTTCCAAGTGAGAATCCATTAACATTATTTTGACACCCATGGTAGAAAGTTTCAAAAGAAACAGTGAAAATTGAAGAATAATAAATCATATTGAATGTGGCACCTTTTCATTACACATAATTAGCTTTCTAAGACAGCTGTTTTATTCTGGCAAATGGTAGGGCTGACCCTGTGAAATAAAGTCTCACTTTTTAGTCTATTATTTATCCTAAATGCCACCAAGTGAAAAAATTGGAGACAAACTGCAAGTAACTAGTGAATTCTCTCAATAGTCTCTGTTTGTATAGATACTATTAAAATGGTGTGCACACACATACAGACACCCACACATGTACAATGCCCACTACACTATTCCTTTTCTGCATAAGCACTGTTATGCAGACAATGTTATGCTTGAGTGAATAAGAGAGAAGGAAGCATGGAATGATCAAAGAAGAAGAAATATAGCTGAGTTACATTTATATTGCAAGACTTTGCTCATATACACCTGCTACTCAATCTAGGTTACTGCAATGCTTTCTACATAGAGATGCCCTTGAAAACCGCATAAACCGCACTTGGTCCAATATGCAGATACCTGCAGTGTTGAACCCTTCGGTTTACCCAAGTTATATTATTACTGCATGAACTGCACTGGTTCCCAGTTGCTTTCTGGATAAAATTCAAAGTGCTGGTTATCATCTTTAAAGCCCTATTTGATGCAGGGCGAAATTATTTGTAGGATTGTCTGTCTCTGAGTGCATCAATAAATAGGATAGGTGTGTCCCAAGTCTCTTCTTTTAAATGCTGCAATCCAGGGGCGGATTGCTTATCTTTTCCTACTGGTGTGCTGCATGCACATTGCAATGTTTCTCGCATGCGTGTCCCCAGTGCAATTTTCCTTCTGTGCATGCTCAGAGAGCCAAAAATCATGAAAAATTATGAAACAAGATGGCAGTGTGCACAGACCGGCAAAGACAGAGCAGAGCCTTCGTGCCAGAATTGCGCAAATTGGTGGGCCGCTATTGGAGCGGCTGACAGGACTACACTGATATTAACCCATCATTACTGCAATCTAATGGGATCTTCCCTATAGTCACTCTATAGTCACCTTTGGAAGAAGCTCCTTCCTGAAATTCTTTTATCCTTCTAGAAGGCATTGGGGTAGGATAAGATAGCACCTGCCGAGAATGAAATGGATCTGTTTTTATATTTTTATATTATGTTTTTATTGATTGCTGTGAGACACCTGTCATAATTGTATAAAGTAAAGATAAAAATAAAGATAAAGATGGATAGAGATGGAGACAGAGACAGAGAGAGATAGAGGATAAAGAGATAACATAACATAACATTACATTACATGACGTGACATGACAACATAACATTGCATAACATTGCATAACATAACACATAAAATAATATGTAACATAAAATCGTAAAATAACAACACAACACAACACAACATAACATTATTAGTGTTGGGCGAACACAATGAAATTTGGGTTCGGCGGGTTCGTGCGAACTTGGTAGCTGGTTTGGGCAAGTTCGTGGAACCCGAACCGGCCGAACGCTTCTGACCCCACCCTCCCGTCTTCTGCCAAAGCAGCCAGCGGCCGCCTCCCCAAACCTTCCTGTCTTTGCAGCCGGAAGGAGAGCAAGTGAGCGAGCGGGTCTTCCACACCCACTTCCCTCCTCCCCCACTCCTCAAATCATGGTCTCCTTCAGGTAAAGGAAAAAATATTAATAATAAAGAGAGGAGGGAGGGAAAGCTGTTGCAGTCATCGAGGAATGGGGTGGGGTTTGTGGGTGATGAGGATGAGGAGGATGGATGCGCACAGTGTGTGTGGGGAGCGTTTCTCCGTTGGGAAAGTAAGACGGCGGCAAGTGGTACCTGCCGAGAAACTTGCTGCCATCTTACTTTCCCAATGGAGAAACGCTCCCCACACACACCGCACGTGCCCATCCTCCTTCTGACATCAAAGGGGAGGGGGGCAGTGGCAGGCAGAGGGGAATTCCCCTCCCCCACTCCCCCAGCCTCCCCATGATAGGATTCGGGGGGCGGGACTTTGATGTTAGGGAGACGTCACTTCCTGGCTTTCAGTGCGGAGGCTGGGGGAGTGGGGATGGGGGATTCCCCTCTGCCAGCCACCGCGCCCGTCCCCTTTGACATCAGAAGGAGGATGGGCGTGCACGGTGTGTGGGGGGAGCGTTTCTCCATTGGGAAAGTAAGACGGCAGCAAGTTTCTCAGTGGGGACCACCTCAGCGGCGGCTTTAACTTGCCAAGAAACTTGTCACCATCTTACTTTCCCAACAGAGAAATGCTCCCCATACACACCGTGCGCACAGCCTGATGATGGTGAATGTGATTTAACCGAAACGTCGCATAGACACTCAAAACATTACACGGGGCAAAACCCGAACTCAGAACAATCTACACACATATACCCATGAAAAATCTACGAAAACAATTTATATATATATGTGTGTGTGTGTAGATTGTTCTGAGTTCGGGTTTTGCCCTGTGTAATATTTTGCATGTTTATGCGACGTTTCGGTGAAATCATATTCACCATCATCAGGCTGAAGTTTCCAAGCTTCGTGCTGTTGTAAAATGGAATGTTTGCAACTGTCATTTCTTCCTAGTGTATAGTGTGGGGGTGGAGATTTGGTTTGAATGTAGCAAATAGATTGGGTGATTATGTTTCAGTGATCTGATTGGTTGGTGTAATCATAATTATTAGAAGGATTGACATGGTGATTTTTATGAAGTGTTTTTTGTTTAAGGCTGGTTTCCAAATTTCCAAATTCCAAATTCATAATTATTAGAAGGATTGATATGGTGATTTTTATGAAGTGTTTTTTTTGTTTAAGGCTGGTTTCCAAATTTCTGGTAGGCGGGACGTGTCATCTCTTTTATTCATGCAAAGGGGGCTCCTCTCAATTTCTATGGCTTCTAGAGCAATTCTTCTATATAAATTCTCTGTTTTGTGAAGTAATTTAGTTTTTTCAAAGTCAATTTTGTGCCCTGTTTTTTTTAATGTGCTGGACAAGGGAGGAAGTCTTTTCTTCTTTTTTAACTGCATTCACATGTTCTGCAAGGCGTGCACTTACTCTTCGGTTGGTTTGTCCAATGTATGTGGCTGCACATGTTTTGCAAGGGATTTCATAGATTCCTTGGTATTCCAATTGGATTTTATCTTTGGGGCTCCTTAGGATATTAGATATTTTTTGGTTGGTGCAAAATGAAGTTTTGATGTTATGTTTGTGCAGGATTTTACTAATTTTGTCTGTGGTGCCCTTGATGTAAGGGAGGATGGTGGTACCATTGTCCTGTTCTTGATCTTGTTTTTTGGGGGGTGTCTCTTTTTTGATTAGATTTGTGATTGTTTTCTCTTCGAATCCATTAGAAAATAATACATCTTTGAGTTTGTTCAATTCAGTTTTTAAGTGCTCATGGTCAGCTAAGCGTTTGGTTCTGGTGATGAGAGTTTTGGCCACTGAGGTGATTTGTGCGGGGTGGTGGTGTGAGTGTGCATTTATATAATTAATAAACAACTGCAAATTACATAAAGATATTTGTTGCACAAACATGGTTTCCTCTTAAACTAAATACTTAACATTAATATATTGATTTCAATGTGTTGTTACATAAAATTGTATGCATATGTTGAGAAAAACTGACTAAGAAAAATAGGCAATAACGACTTTCCTCTTAGAAGCCTGAACTGTAAATATTTATATTTGACATATTGCAGAATATATTGTATGCATAAAATCCTTTCTTCCTTAAATTTGGTTAAACATCTTTTGGGAATATATATACAGTGGTACTTCTACTTAATAACTTAATTTGTTCCATGACCAGGTTCTTAAGTAGAAAAATTTGTAAGTAGAAGCAATTTTTCCCATAGGAATCAATGTAAACGCAAATAATGCATGCAAACCCATTAGGAAAGAAATAAAAGCTCAGAATTTGGGTGGGAGGAGAAGGAGGAAGAAGAGGAGGAGGACAGTCGATGCCGAAGGAAGAAGGTGAGGTGAGGGGAATCAAAAAAATCCAAAACTTTAAGACTTAAAAAAAAGAGGAACTCTGAGGTGGCGAGGAGGAGCACGTACCTCCCATATACCTGGTGTGAGGCTGCCTCCCATACACCTAGTGTGAGGCTGCTTCCCATACACTGCTCCAGAGAGAGAAACCCAGGTGGGCAAGAAGGGGAAACCTCCCGCTCCTTTGATTGAAAGGCAGCTGCTGCTGCTGCTACCTACTTCCTTTTCCTTCCCATGCTGAAGGGCTCCTGTCTCCTCTTGCTCACTCGCTTTGTAGCCGGCGCCTTTCCTTCACTGTGATGACTCTTCAGTTTGGCTGAAGCCGAGTTGATCTGGCCAGGGTGAAGCACCCCCTTTTGCCCAGATGCTCCAGGAGGCAATCTTGCACCGAGTGTATGGGAGGCAGCGTGAGAGAGTCACCACAGCAAAGTGGTTTATTCCCTTTCCAAGTGCCCAGAGAAAGGAAAATGCTCTGTATGCCCAAAATATATATTTTAAAAGAAACAGGTCTTTTTCTAGGCAGATCCTCAGATCTTCACTATATCCCCATACTTTGGTCATCAAAGATCCCAATCACTCTCATGGCTCATTCACACATTTAGTCATAGAATTTAGCACATTTTAAAAAGACTGAACTCATTCAAAATTTTGCAAAATGTTTCTAAAATCTCAGATTTAGTTTGTGAACAGATAGTCCTCAACATACGACCAGTATGACCACAATTGAGCCCAAAATTTCTGTTGTTAAATTAGACATTTTTAACTGAATTTTTACCCCACTGTCTTTCTTGCCACAGCTGTTAAGAGAATCACTACAGTTGATTAGTTAGTAACATGGCTGTTACACTGATATATTGGCTTCCCCAATGACTTTGCTTGTTAGAAGGTTAAAAGAGAGGATCATGTGACCTTGAGACACAGCAATGGCCATAAATATGAACCAGTTGCCAAGCTTCTGAATTTTAACCATATGATCAACAGGATGCTGCAATGGTTGTAACTGTGAAAAACAGGCATATGTCACATTTTCAATGCCGTTGTAAATTTGAAAAGTCATTAAATGTAAGTCGAGGAATAGCGGTATTATTGCAACTTCTCAGAGTCTTAACATGAAAATATGAATTCCTACCACCATACCAGGCCACACCAAATGATACCAAACCTATTTATACTTTCCAAAATAAATCTGAGCCCTTTCTCTTATAATAAATTTCGTGTAAATTAAATTTATACTTTCAGTCTATTGCATGTACCAATCTTTCCTTTAATTTTACAGAACCACAGCATAGATATTGTCCCTTTATTTTTTTCCCTTTTAATTTTGTTGTGAAGTCAAACAAATTTGTTTTTTTACCATTTATTCCTCTTTCTTTTAAATCATAATCTTCCATATGCCAAGGTTATTACCAGATGGTTCATAGATTTTTAGTCTGTCACCCTGGGTTTGGTCCATCAGGCATTTCAAATAATGCCTTCAGAATTGCAATAGACTGACTGGATGAAAGCTAACCAAATTAAAAAGTGGCAGCGCGTTTGACCTATTGATTAAGGTCCTGGATTACAAATGAAAAAAATACAGTTCTGCCTTAGATTTACACAATTCAAAATTAATACTGCATGAGTCAAAAAGAGGGCTGTGAAAATATTAACTGACCCCTTGCATCCTGGACCTAAATTGTTTCAGCTCCTACCCTCAAAACATCACTATAGACAGGAGTGGGCTGCTGCCCAGACTGGAGGGAATGCAGTGGGGTAGTAAAACTGGAGTTCAACCCCAGAGCACCCAATTTGCACTGAAAGATGTTGAAAGAAAATGCATAAGCCACGCCCACAGTGTGGTAGTAAACACTTTGGTAGGCTTTCACTGGCTATAGAGCACTGCACACCAAGACAACTAGACACAGGAACAGTTTTTTTTTCCTGGACACCATCACTCTGCTAAACAAATAATTCCCTTACAACGGTCAAACTATTCACTAAGGCTGCATTACTATTGCTATTAGTTTTTCTCATAGTTCCTATCACCCATCTCCTACCACTTATGACTATATGACTGTAACTTGTTGCTTGTATTCTTACGATTTATATTAATATTGTTTTTTGATTGCTCATGATTCTTGACAAATGTTTTTTTTTTATGTACACTGAGAGTATATGAACAAAAGACAAATTCCTTGTGTGTCCAATCACACTTGGCCAATAATTCTATCTATCTATCTAGACATGGACACCAGCTAATCAACTCCTTCTGTCTCATACCTAGAAGAGAAGCAATGGTTAATTGCAGCTGAAAATGTGACCACTGGTCAGTTTTGGCAATTTTTAGCTAGAATAGTACAAACTTTATCCCAGGCCCGCAACAGTTCTCCTATGTCATTCTAGGCAAACTAGGTTCTCTCATCTGGAGACTATCTTTCAAGACACCATACTGACACCAGAGATGGGTTGCTACCAGTACAGTAGGTGGTAGCGGCCGCCAGATTGCGCAATTTGCATGGAACTGCTTCAGTGTCAGTCCTTTGGGCAATGCTATCTTTTTTCTTTAATTTTTCATATTTTTTGCTTCCTGCACATAAGCAGAAGCAAAATCTCACGAGAGATAAAGATTTTGGTGCATTTTTTCTTCCTGCGCATGCATGTACACACACGAGATGACTCAAGTAGCAGCAGGTAAGAATAATCCTCCCCTGACTGACACCCATATCCCATCCACAAGGATAGTTAAATAGTGCAACCTATTCTGAACAGGTTAAGGTACTTAAATAAACTGTGCAAGCAGAGATTATGATGCAAAATATATTGTTGGACAATACTATTCAGTCTAATAATTATTTCTATTGGTTACAAACAACATTGCTGATTGCAATACTTGATTAAAACATTACAGACTGCAATACTAGATTACAACATTACTGACATTCTTTCTAATCATGCTAAATTATAGCTACACAGTAATCTAATATAACAAAAATATGCTCTATCCCTAATCAGATCACACTGAATAGCAGAAAGTCTTTGGGATTTCAGGTAGGGATTTTACATTCAGATCTAAATATTATGGGTTTAGTCACACACACACACCACAAAAAGTCTTGAACATGAGTCCTCTACATTGCCATAGTCTCCTGGAAAAAAAAAAGAATGCTCAGTTCATTTTTCAAAGAGGGAACAGCCCACCAAATAATATAAAAATGCTTTTCTTTTATTACTACCAGTCTGCTTACTTTCAATGGTGCTGAAATAAATACATTAGTTATTTGCTGAAACAGTGAAAAGCAATCCTTCTTCTTCCTCTAGACTCCAGTCAACTGCCAAATGTGCTAACTCTGACAAAATTCTCATGAAATCAGTGGGATTGCACTATGGCTTGGAAACTTGAAATGCAATCTTTACAGAATGTAACTTAACCTTTCTCCTAAACATTTTGCACAAGACCGATGACCTTAAACAGCAAGATAGACTTCTACTAGTACAAAAGAATTTCTGTTTCTCTACCTTCTATTGCCGAGCTGCAGTAGGCATGGGCTGCAAAAGACATGAAATGTTTTGGGGATTGATTATTTTTTTCATTTCTAACAAATATCATTTCCCCCGACCTTTCCCATCATTCTACTACTGTATTAGTAAGCATGCACAGAAACTTTAATTGTCAGCTGGATGTTTCCTAAAAGAATATACGAGAAGGGGTGCAGATGGTTTATATTATTTTGGTGTTCAGGATGATAAAATAAAATAAATCTAGCAAACTAAAGCATGATTGAAAGCACAATAATAAGGAATGAACAAAAGCTTATGTAATAAAGGCATTTCCATAGAACAAGATTTCTTGTGCAAGACACAGAAACATTTATTAAAAAATACTGAGCAGCTTTCACTCCCCCCTCCTCCCCCGCCACCTCAATGTAGCTAAGAGTAATTCAGTTTAAAAACAATTATATATCAGAACTGGTATTTCAGCATGGGTAAATTTTCTTTGTCCTAGTTCAGTGATTTTACTTCTTCTAAGGACTCTGGAAAGATAACATTTCTGAAAGTGCAAGGTATAGTGGAAACTTCACTGTTCTTTCAAATAATAACGATTCTCAGAAGTCTTTGTGGAAAAGCACAATACTTTAATTGGCTTAATTTTGTGATATGGGAAGCTTCTTCAAGCTGAATTGCACAATTTTTGCAACCAATTGTGATCTTAGAGAAAAAAGTGTTCATCTCTTTCATCTCTATCAACTGATTTATTACTACTGATAAATTTAGATGTGACTTCGAGGGCATGAAGAAAAGGCCATGGCAGCAGGGGTAGGTTCCTCCCAGTTCAGACCAGTTCTCCTGAACCAGTAGTGACCCACTACCACCAGTAGTGACCCACTATGACATTATCAACCTGGTCCAGTTGGTGAAGGTCTGTGGGCACCGTCAGCTTTTTAATTTTTTTTTTAAATAAACTTTTTGTTTGAATTTGTTTTGTTTTAAATTCTTTTGAATATGCACAGAAGCCAAGTTTCCAGCACTGTGCATGCAGTCTCTGTCTTGTTTTCAGTTTTTTATCCTGGA
Source organism: Erythrolamprus reginae (assembly GCF_031021105.1). Taxonomy (NCBI): domain Eukaryota; kingdom Metazoa; phylum Chordata; class Lepidosauria; order Squamata; family Dipsadidae; genus Erythrolamprus; species Erythrolamprus reginae. Next base: position 284,460,514 of record NC_091951.1, read on the forward strand.
TTTTTCAACACTGCACATGCAATGGTAAGTTAGAACCCACCCCTGCATGGCAGGCCCACTATAGATTGAATGGGGCGCAGTAACCTTTTCCAAGTGCTTTTTAATAGATCAATACTTCTCTCTGAATTGTTGTCGTTCCTTACACACATTGTGTACTAAAAAAAACCCCGCAACCCCCAGATGTCAGGGAATAGGATTGAACTGCTGGCTGTACTTTATCTTTTATTCTTATGTAGCTCCTGTATTAAAACAGTAGCTGGTTCCAAGTTTGAGAAGCTAATTCTCTAGAGGATCTCCCAGGACAGGAGCCCTTCAGCTTCTATCCAATTTGCTTCAAACAATCCTCCTAAAAAACATCTTCCAGCTTTGGGTAAGTGTTTCTGGAGAATGTGGAGAGGAATTGGAAAGGAACATGAAGGGCTTGATAGAAGCAAATGGCACAGGGCCTTTGTTTTAGCAATCACTTTGCTTCCATGTCACAAATCTCTTCATTAAGGTGAATCTACTCACTGTCACTCACAGGACAAATGAATTCTTTTGCTAGCAGCTCAAGCATTTATAAGAAAGAGGTGGGAGTGTGTGTGTGTGTGTGAGAGAGAGAGAGAGAGAGAGAGTATACATATGTGGGTGGATGTAACAGAGAAAGAATCCACAAACTCAATAGTGTCAACCCCCAACCCCCAACATTTCTCCCTTAGACTCTCCACGATTGACCTCTCCAGGTTCCTAAGAGGCCAGTAAGGGGCGTACATAAGTGCACTGATGTGCCTATTGTCCCCTGTCCAATTGTCTTTCCTTATCCCTTATATCATATATATTCTCTCCTTCCCATCTCCTTTTCTTCTTTTTACTTCCTATCTTTTTATATATTACTTAATGTCTATTCTCTTTCATGTGTATTGTATATTGGACAAAGAATAAATTAAAAAATTAAAAAAAATTAAAAAATAACCTTTTGCTTGTTTCAAAATAATCAGAAACTTTTCTGAGTTGCTTTTAAGGTCCACATATTTTAGTTGAGAGACAATAAATAAAATAGCACAAGTAATATAAAGAAATAATGTACTCATTTAATTATGACAGCATGTTTTCCATGCAGATAACATATTTTATATCCAGCATGGCCTCATCCAGTCTGACTTTCTTCTGATGTGATTGGATTGTAAATTTTAGAGTGTACAATTGTAACTTCTCTGCCAGCCGGGAGAGAAAATAGTCCTTTGTTTTTGTTGTTTATGTTGCTGTTGTATTAGCTGGAAATTATAATAATCTGGAAGGCAGCAGCTTGAGAATATCTCTATTGTAGTTATTGCCCTTTCTAGCTTTAGAAAGATGAGTCTTTCCAGACAGAATCAGGGTGCTCCAGTACTTATTCAGAGGGTTCCATTTAATTTCTTTTCTGACAAGCTTTAGCAGGCTTTTGTAGGTTACTCTACTGAAAGCAACTATTTCAAAGAATATTTTTAAAAAAATAACTAAAAAGTAAGGGATAAAGCCATTTTCAATATACACACATCAGATGCCAGCTCATTGTAATGGTTAAGGATAGAAACCAGGAGATTATAAATTCTAGTCCTACCTTAGGCATGAAGTCAACTGGGTGACCATTTGCCTTCGACCCTGGGAAGCACGCAATAGCAAACCATTTCTGGAAAACTTTGCCAAAAAAATAATCAGAGTTTTCAAGGCAGTTTCTAGAAGTCATGATTGACTCAAACATGAACACACACACACACACACACACACACACACACAGAGAGAGAGAGAGAGAGAGAGAGAGAGAGAGAGAGAGAGAGAGAGAGAGAGAGAGAGAGAGAGAGAGTGTTACATAAATTACTGTGAATTACTCCCACTTGAAAACCCATAATGAAAACCCATAATGGAGAATATTTCAGGCTTTTCCCACTGGCTTTATTGTAAACTGGCTGCTGTCACCCCCCCACCCCAGATAATTGAGAAATGTGCAGGCACTTGTTTTCCAGAGTCTCTCTTGAATCTTTACAAATTCTGAACAAACTATTACGTCTGGTACATCCATTTTTGTATCACTCCATGTTGACAATTGTGCTGTTGGTGGATAAAGAAGCTTTGAAATGGATGTGTTTCTTTTCTTCTTGAAATGGTTTGATGGTGATCAAAACCCACATTCTGTCTAATCAGTTAAATAGATCTTGATATGCCAACTAGCATGATTACTTATATGAATAAACTTAAAATAAAAAACTTAAGAGCCGGGGTGGCGCAGCAGGTAGAGTGCTGTATTGCAGCCCACTGAAGCTGACTGTAGATCTGTAGGTCAGCGGTTCAAATCTCAACACCGGCTCAAGGTTGACTCAGCTTTCCATCCTTCCGAGGTGGGTAAAATGAGGACCTGGATTGTGGGGGCAATATGCTGGCTCTGTTAAAAAGTGCTATTGCTAACATGTTGTAAGCTGCCCTGAGTCTAAGCAGAAGGGCGGCCTAAAAATCGAAAAAATAAATAAATAAAAAATAAATATTTTGTAATTATGAGTGTGCTATGTTTTCCATCAGAGAACTACTAATTGCTCATTTTCTCTTATGTGCAGCATTCACTTTTATAAAATACATTGTACAAAAATCCTGTAGATTCTCGATGATATTTAAAAATTGATTTCAGTTTGGTATCTTTTGGTTTGTTTAATAAGTAGCCAATTTGTTTTCTTTAAAATATATTTGCCTCTGATAGATCTTCACATTATGGCCTTTTGAAACTTTTAATTCTTTCCCTGTTCATTTTCTATCTTCACTTTGTTTACTGTTTCAAGAATGAATTGGGGGGGGGGATAACTAGACGACTAATCAAAACAAAGAATATTAAAAAGGTCAGATTTATAAGGCATAGCATTTATTATTATTTTTTAAAAAAATATTCTAATGTACGTGAAGATATGACAGCACCCGTAATGATATTTTTGTTCCGTCATGTGGCTAATCTACCCTTCTTATTTCAATAACTCTTGTCATACATATGACATTCAGTATCCTGATTTTATCACGAATCTTAAAAGTGCAATGAGAGCCAATTCTGCTTCTAGCCACGGAACTTTATATGGGGTCTATTTCAAAGCAGCTCATTTTTATGCAGACAGTCTCATTAAATGGCTTTGAAACATTTGCTCAGGTATGGTGTTACTCTTACTTCTCCTTCCAGCTCTTGTACTAGATGAGCACTCAGCTTTTCCAAGCATGTGCCAGTACTCTGTGGGAACAAGAGAAAGTAAAGAACTGAAATGAATAAAATTTCACATAAGAAAGTAAATGCTTTGATAGAGATAGATTTATTTTTCAAATAGGGCATTGGTTACACTGTTATTATTTCTTCATGAGGGTAGATCTTGCAATTGACGATTTTTGGTAGCAAAAGGCTCAGTTCGATGAACTATTATAGAAAACTTACCTCTAATAATAATAATAATAATTAATAATAATAATAATAATTTATTGGATTTTTATGCCGCCCCTCTCCGTAGACTCGGGGCGGCTAACAACAATAATAAACACAACATGTACAATCCAATAATAAAAACAACTACAAACCCCTATTATAAAACCAAACATACACACAAACATACCATGCATAACTTGTAATGGCCTAGGAGGAAGAGCTATCTAAAAAAGAAACATTATTTTTTAAAAGAAAGAAAAAAAGGAACAGGATTTTAATCATACTTTTCTATCACTTGATGGCCAACATTAACTGGAATTCTGTCAACCATAACCATTCTTGGCCATCTGCAGTGTATCAAATAGTAGAAAGCTATAATAATGCTATTAAATTTCTGATCAACAAAGTCATGTTGGGCACTACCTGAGTGCAAAGTGTTTGGTCCCGGGATCCTCCTGGAAACAGAGAAATACAGAGAAGGTCTGAAAACATAGTTAGGGGGAAAAAGAAAGGAAGGATTATGGTGACTCAAGAGTCAGATACAGCTTAATAAGAGCTGTGGTGGCTCAGTGGTTAGAATGAAGTACTGCAGGCTACCCACCAGTATGAAGTGCTGCAGGCTACTTCTGATGGCTGCTAGCAATTTGGCAGTTTAAGTGTCACCAGCTCAAGGTTGACTCAGCCTTCCATCCTTCTGAGATCAGTAAAATGAGGATTGTTGGGGAAATGTGTTGACACTATAAACCTCTTAAAGAGGGTTGTAAAGCACTGTGAAGCAACATATAAGTACTATTGCTATTAAGATAATAATCAGCACTTTAAAAGGAAAATAGAGAAATGTTACACAAAGTTAAGAAACAGATAAAAAAGGAATTATTATTATTATTAATATTATTATTATTATTATTATTATTATTATTATTATTATTATTTATTAGATTTGTATGCCGCTGCTCTCCAGAGGCTTGTGTTAAATGTTCATGTTAATGGTGACACAGAAGGAAGAAACGGAGAACCAGAAATGCTTTATGAGATTTGCAATTCAGCTGCAGTTGTGAATATCTTTTCCAAATGTTGGACAGTAGGAAATAGTTGGATTGCTTGAATATTTTCCATGACACTGAAAGAGTCTTTCTGGATGTTGAATGAAAGAGTGGGAGTCTGTTTTCAATGTGATCTAATGGATTTCAGCTAGCAGAAATTACCATCCTTAGTACTCCTTGTCTGCACTTGTGTTCATTTTTTTTTCAAGCTGTTACTCAGTAAATCTTTGCAGAAACAAACAGAATCAACAGGAAAGGGAGAATAAGAGCCATATTAAGAACCGTCATGCTTAAAGTCTGGATTGTTCTGGAAGAGTAAAATTGTTATTGTTGCCTAGGGCAGACTTTATGGCAAAACCCCAACTACATTAGCAACAAAATTGAGTATTATCATTTTTTCTATATGGCACAATATCTCACATTTACCTATATATTCTGGATGAACTTTTCTTTTATGTACACTGAGATTATGTGCACCAAAACGAATTCCTTGTGTGTCCAATCACACTGGGCCAATAAAATTCTATTCTATTCTATTCCTGTTCCTATTCTATTCATATTCCTGTTCTGTTCCTTTCTTTTCTCTCTACAAGAAAAATGTCCACATTGTCCTGGTTTTTCTATTTTTCATTTCTAAATTTTGGACTCGGGATGGTCAGGGGATATCCAGTTGGGGGTTCCTTTCATGTACCAATTAATGAGCCAATTGAAGTGGTACTTATTTATCTATTCATGTTTACACACTTTTGAAATGATAGGTGGACAGCAGCTCGAGCGAATGATGGGAGCTCACCCCATCAAACAACAAGCTTCAGATGTGGGCTTGCAAATTGTCAACCCACCAACCCTAACCACGTGAGCCACCTTGCTTCTCACATTAGTAATCGTTTTATAATATTTTATAATCTACTGTAACTGTGCCAAATAAAAATATAGAATGATAGCAGCAATGGAACTCTTCTACATGTTGGGGTGCCTTTCCCCCTTCCCATTATCTCTTTTCCTTCTCCTCCAGCTTTCTGATTTTGGAAGTTATTCCAAAATAGAATCTATATATTCTAGTCGTACCTGAAATCCACAGGCAAAGTCACAGCTTGGTTGGCACACTATGGGAAACTATCATTTGTTGTAACTAATGATTTGTGGAATAAGCTATAGTGGGTGATTGCACACCATGCAAAACCATAAAATACAATTCCCAAGCCACAATGGATGGATTTTCACAGTATGTCAACTACAATCAAACAAATCATCTTGTAACTTAACAATAATATGTAAACTAGGCTAGTAACTTTCTGCATGTCTCTTCAGCAGACTTTCAGGTGCCTTTGGAATAAACAACCTGCAATCCACTCTATCATCTTATCTGCTGCGTAGCACTTTTTTTGCATGAAGGAAACAAAAGGAGTTTTGTCTTTATGAAGGCCTGAGTTGATATTTTCTCTCAATGAAGAAATGGAGCATAAGATGGATGCAACATTTGATTGCTTTCAACAAATCACATATTCAAACATTATAGTATTGGGCTTAGCTATACAACTATGGAGGTGCAATTTTTTTACTGAAATGTGCAAAGAAAGTAAATGATTAACCACCCAGTATGAACACTAAAATTCTCTAAAGTAAGGCAGATCCTGTTTTGCATTCCTCAACCTCTCTCTTCCCCTACAAAAGAAAGAAATAATACGAAGTCCCATTGCCAAACATTTTTTCATACTAAAGCAATTCCCTCTAATAGTTGTCGTAAGCATACATTCACCATATCAAAACTACTGGCACAATAAAACCACAATAAGCAAACAACAAAAAGGTGAAGACAAAATTTATGGAGTTGCTGAATGCACGAATAAACCACATGTTACAATTATGACTACAGAAGATTGTTTCTAAATAAATTCAAAGAAAATACCTGAATGTTTTTTGCAGAACTTTTAAGGCGCTGCAACAAATTAGAAACCAATGTTTAAAGCTGATGTCTTACAGACCGTATAAGAAAAATATAAGTTCATAAAAGGAGCTCAAAACTCTGAGAAGTTCAAAAATTAGTGTTAGTTGAATAATCATTAGTAAAGCAGGGAGAAACATATCTGAAGAAAACTGTCTACAATGAATAAATAAGCAATTAAGCACAGCTAAAAAATTAGTTGTTCCCCAAATTCAGCTATTGTTTTTATTGACCATTTAACTCTGACTTTAAACTGAGTTCAACTAATTGAGTGTTAAACATATGATTATACAAATCTATTTACATTTTATTTCTATGTAGTTATATCCTTTTTTCTGGACAGCCTTTACATTATGATTTTTTTTTCTTAGAGGAAACCAACAACAACAATACAAATAGATCAATCTTTCTTTTTTGTTTTCTTCTCTCCAACTCACAGAACCTCCTAGGCAAAACTATTACATACATTATTTCTTCAGTTGTTTTCTACACACTGAATCAATCATTTTATTGCCCTATGGCCACATACGTTGATATTATGTACTTTTTTTCAGATTCTAAAGGACCCTGTTGTCTAAAGGAAATGCATTTATGCATCACCTTTTCAAATCAACAAGAGACACATCTGGGAATGTAGAGGGGTGGGGAGGGAGAGAACAAATGGGTATCATATGAGTTTGAAAGCCATGCTTTTTTGTTGTTGTTGTTTTTCTTTTTGCATGAGACAAAATGGAGATAAGAGTTCTAGGGAGGAAAAACAGCTATTTTCTCTGACAACTGAAAGCCTCCTTGCTTAGCATTCATACAACTTTAACAGAGCAAAATGCCTGTCACAGAAAAGGCGACATGAATCATATTTAAAAGGCTGTGATGTCATCCATTTTAATACAAGGATGCAAAGTTTTCGAAGAATGATTTATAAATTGTTATGTGGCTGAAATGTAAAACTGTTAAAAGTCAGTAATGTTAAACAAAAGGCTAGTTGAATTCTGGTAAGAGTGTTCAGACATTGCAATTTATTTTATTTATTTATTTATTTATTAGATTTGTATGCCGCCCCTCTCTGAAGACTCAGGGCGGCTAACAACAGTATAAAAAGACAATGTAAACAAATCTAATATTAAAAATAATCTTAAAAACCCCAATTTAAAGAACCACTCATACATACAGGCATACCATGTATAAATTCTATAAGCCTAGGGGGAAGGGAAATTTCAATTCTCCCATTCCTGATGACAGAGGTGGGTTATAAGGAGCTTGGGGGCAGCTCTAATATCTGGGGGGAGCTGGTTCCAGAGGGCCGGGGCTGCCACAGAGAAGGCTCTTCTCCTGAGTCCCGCCAAACGACATTGTTTAGTCGACGGGACCTGGAGAAGGCCAACTCTGTGGGACCTAACTGGTCGCTGGGATTCGTGCGGCAGAATGTGGTCCCGGAGATATGTGAACTCCAGTTCTTTCATAAGCGCATCCTCATGGCTCATATTTGTCTCTAAGAAGTAGAACCCCCAAAAGGAGTTTTGGAGTAAAAAGAGAAGTGTTTGACCTCGCAGCCAATGCAAAGCAGCTACATTTACCGATAGATAGATTATCCGTCTGTCTGTCTGTCTGTCTGTCTGTCTATCTATCATCTATTTATTTATTTTACTTCTATGCCACCCAATCCCGAAGGAATTGGGGCGGCTTGAATTGTTCTCTTTGATTCCTATACTGTCTTATCACAAATTTATATATTTGGATATAAAAAATTTGGACATAATTTTAAGAATGTCAGTTGGGATATATTACCACAATGTTTCTCAGCTTGGCAGCTTCAAGATGTGTGGACTTCAGCTCCCAAATTTCTTCGGCTCTTCAACCAGGAGTTCAAGGGTTCCAGATTTTAAAATTGCCAAGTTTGACAAACACTGCATTAAAATATCTAAAAGCAGCATATAAAGGCTTAACATACATGCTCCTCAGTTGAGCAAAGATCATGCAGCAGCCTTGCTGAGCTGAATCCACATTCATGTGCTGAGGATGACTCTGAAGTGTTCCTATTGAGGACATAATCCGTCCCTCACCCCCGCACAAAAAAATAAAGAAGCAATATTTGTGGGGAGCTTAATTCCAATGAATGAATTGCTTCCAATATACCACAAATGCACTTACAATTGTGCAGGTACTTAAGAAAAATGCAAGATCTTTTCTCTCCATTTTTAAAAACTTTCCCCAAGCCTGCAGTCCGGGCTACATAGAATGAATCTTTGGAATTCAGTCATTAAATTTCTACCGGAATGAAGGGCAAGAAGAAATGCATTGGGATAGGGGCAGAAAAATCAAGATGGCAGGTGTAACCACATAGTTTGTGCCATAATCTTTTTTTTTAAAAAAAAAAATCTCTTCCCTCATAGACATCCTTAGGAAGGAAATAGCTATCAAAATTTTTACTACCACACTGTGGGCATGGCTTATGCAGGACGCCCTGCATTTTCTTTCAACATCTTTCAGTGCAAATTGGGTGTTCTGGTGTGGAGCTTCATTTTCTCTAACCCACTGTGTTCCCCCCTCAATCCAGGCAGTAGCCCATCCCTGGAAATAGGTAAAGTGTCCTGGTATGGATTAAATGTTGATAAGCTGTTTTCTACACACAGCGACCGATTAGGTCCCACAGAGTGGGCTTTCTCCGGGTCCCGTCAACTAAATAATGTCGGTTGGCGGGCCCCAGGGGAAGAGCCTTCTCTGTGGCGGCCCCGACTCTCTGGAACCAGCTCCCCCCCAGAGATTAGAACTGCCCCTACCCTCCTCGCCTTTCGCAAACTCCTTAAAACCCACCTTTGTCGTCAGGCATGGGGGAACTGAGATATCTCCCCCGGGCCTATACAATTTATGTATGGTATGCTTGTGTGTATGTCTGTTTAATAATGGGTTTTTTAAATATTTTATATTGTAAATTATTAGATTTGTTATAAACTGTTTTTATTGTGTTGTGAGCCGCCCCGAGTCTACGGAAAGGGGCGGCATACAAATCTAATAAATAAATAAATAAAGCTTACGACAAATGTAAATTTTTCTTTTATGTACACTGAGAGCATATGCACCAAGACAAATTCCTTGTGTGTCCAATCACACTTGGCCAATAAAGAATTCTATTCTATTCTAGTTTATGACAAAATATCAAAATTGGTGGTGCAATGTTAAAAGGTCCAATTCAGGTTTTGAAATACAGTATTTATAACTGGACAGGACATGGAAGCCATTCAATCAAGATCCTGTGAGTAGTGGAGCAGACAATGCAAAAGAACAAAGATTTCCCCAAACTCCAAAAACTTTAACCTTAGATTTGACCTCTCCCCATTTTTAAGAGGTCTGTAAGGGGCATGCATAAGCACACCATTGTGCCTACCATCCCTGTCCTACTGTTATTACTGTCCTCTTTTATCGTTACTTTTTGCTTATGATATGTTTATACAAACTACTACTATCCTATATATGTTTGACAAATAAAATAAATAAAATAAAATAAATAAGGATGGCCTCAGCCACAAAGGTTCAATTGAATAACAAGAGTTAAAGCATTCAATGACATGTTTTTATTCTGTTTTAACCTTTTATTTAGTTTTAAACCAACAAAACTCAGTGGTAGCTGCTCTTGAGAATTTCTTTTCTTATTTGTTTAAAATGTGAGTTTCTAACATCGCTATTATTTTTTGGTTAACATTCCGAATGGCTTTCAGCAAAGGTATTTAGTAGAAGGTTCGTGGCAACAGAAATGCTGCATGAATTGAGACTGGGAAGCAGAAAATGTCAGTCTAGCTAATATGCACACTACAAACACACAGGTCACTGTGCAATAGATACATGGAGCAGTTCTCTTTCAACTAATAAATACATTTATTTATTTATTTTATTTTTGGGTCCTGACAAAGAGATAATTATAGCAGTTTGACTTGGTCAAAAAAACCCACAAGAAAATTCTCCGTTGAAGACAGGATAGAAAAATTTTCCCACGTACATTTATCTGGGAGTTCAGGGTGAAATCCCTACAGTGCTAGGCAACTTCTTTGTTGAAAGGAGCGACTCTGTGTGATCCCTTTGGGCTCCTTTGCAATTCTCTTTTTAAAAAAAGTTGCTGCCAAGTCTCTAGCCAGCAAAGAGACTTGTAAGAGTGATTTCTCCTCTCCTTCTTTTCCTCCCTTCGAAAAAAAACAGGCGGTAGGGAAAGCAAGTAGGATGCTTGGCTGCATAGCTAGAGGTATAACAAGCAGGAAGAGGGAGATTATGATCCCGCTATATAGAATGCTGGTGAGACCACATTTGGAATACTGCGTTCAGTTCTGGAGACCTCACCTACAAAAAGATATGGACAAAATTGAACGGGTGCAAAGACGGGCTACAAGAATGGTGGAAGGTCTTAAGCATAAAACGTATCAGGAAAGACTTAATGAACTCAATCTGTATAGTCTGGAGGACAGAAGGGAAAGGGGGGACATGATCGAAACATTTAAATATATTAAAGGGTTAAATAAGGTCCAGGAGGGAAGTGTTTTTAATAGGAAAGTGAACACAAGAACAAGGGGACACAATCTGAAGTTAGTTGGGGGAAAGATCAAAAGCAACATGAGAAAATATTATTTTACTGAAAGAGTAGTAGATCCTTGGAACAAACTTCCAGCAGATGTGGTTGTTAAATCCACAGTAGCTGAATTTAAACATGCCTGGGATAAACATATATCCATCCTAAGATAAAATACAGAAAATAGTATAAGGGCAGACTAGATGGACCATGAGGTCTTTTTCTGCCATCAGACTTCTATGTTTCTATGTTTCTAACACCCAACCAGTAGGGGTGGGTTCTAACTTGCCTCTCTGCCAGTTTGCTTTCTCCTGCACTGCCTGGCTGCAGTGGCAAAAAAAAAATCCAAAAAATACCCCCCCCCTCAAAAAAAAAGCCAAAAACAAGCACAGTACCGGAAACTCAGCTTCTGCACATGTTAAGAAGAAATTAAAAGAATTAAAAATTTAAAAAGTGGCAGTGCTTAGGACTGGCACCGATCAAACTGGTTCTGTGGTGTCATCATGACATCACCAGTGGGTCACTACTGGTTTAGGCGACCCAGTCTGAACCAGGAGGAACCCACCTTTGCCAACCAGTGATAAATAGAAACACCTTTGCTGTACTGTTTATATTAGAAAAACCACCCCACTATTATACAGGTATAAGAATAATGTTAACTTGAAACAACATTAAGCTATCAAATACAATTGGATGTATTTTCTTATGTCCTGCTTGCTCAAATCCAGCAGTTCGGACTCAATCAACTGAGTAGTTTCATTAAAGAAGCAATAAAAACAGTAAATATTTACATCAATGTTTCTCATTATTAGCAAATTTAAGAAGGGTGGACTTCAGGTCCTGAAATTCTTGATTAACTTTATTTATTTGTTTGTTTGTTTGTTTGTTTGGATTTGTATGCCGCCCCTCTCCAAGGACACGGGGTGGCTCACAGCATATACAAAGACACAATAGTGCAATTAATATACATAAAAATAATCTTTTAAAATTTTAACTTTAAAAACTTTCATCAACATTCATTCAATAAATTTTCTTCTCCTCACCCTCTTCTTCCAAGGTGTATATGTTGTGTCCTTCACAACTTTTTATATCTTAAAAATAAACATGTTTATTTTTACATGAAAGGACCGCCCTTTGCTTGCAGCGCCGCTGCGGTGTCCTTTTTCGTAAAAATAACAATGTTTATTTTACGTGAAGACCTCCCTTTGAAGGAGTTGGGTAATCCCTCCCTCGAAGAGATTCCGGGGGCAGAGCTTTGACGTCACCAGCTGGTTGCTAAGGATGCCAAGGTGATCACTTCCTGGATTCCATGGAATCCAGGAACTGATCACCTTGGTGTCCTTAGCAACCTGCCGGTGACGTCAAAGTTCCAAACGCCGAACGCGACCCCGAACCTTGCCTGAAGTTTCAAAAAATTTTGTGTTCGTGTTCAGTGTAATAGAGGCCACAGTTAACTCAGAAGTTTATTACAGAACTCATGCCAGGCCTGGCAGGTACAGACTTAAGCAATAACATACACACAGGCTTATATATAACAAGCTGCCGGAGGCAGCACCCAATCCCGCAGAGAGAAACTTCCCGCTTACATTGTAACTACGGGCTGGCGGCCAATCAGCACCCTGGATAGGGACGCCTATCGCCCGGCTCTAATCTGCGGCTGTAACTGAGCAGATATAACACTCCTATCCCTTTCGTTAGCACATACGTAATCTTTCAAATATTCCGGTCTCTTACACAAACGTCCCGATCTCCGTGGCTCTGTTTCTGGTTCCTCCCTGGTCTCCGGACTCGCCTCTCGGCTTCCCTCGTTTACAAACGGCGAGGCTTCTTCCGAGCTGTCAGTCCCCGCATTGTTTCCGCCCCGGTTTAGGGTTTCCTCTATAACATTCCCGGGGTGGCCTTGACCCCTTTCCTCGCCAGTATTCATTCCCTTGTCTAACCGAATCTGGTCCAAATGTCTCCTCCACACTCGGCCATCCCTTAACATGACCTCAAATGACCTGGGACCCAGCTCCCTGCTTACTTTTCCTTCCGCCCAATTCTGCTCTCCTGAATATGAGCGCGCAAACACCCTGTCTCCTACTCTCACCTTCCTGACCGGGGATTCTGGCCAAGGCACCGTCTGTGCATACCACGGATGAAGCCTATCTAAAACTATTCGAAGTTTGCGACCCATTAATAGTTCTGCAGGGGTCTTGCCCGTGGCCACACAGGGAGTAGTGTGCTGTGCTAATAACAAATCAGCCAACCTTTTCTGCCATGAACCCCCAGACATCTTCTTCAAAGACTCCTTGACTGACCTAACGGCCCGTTCCGCCTGGCCATTACTGGCCGGATGCCAAGGCGAGGTCAGCGCGTGGCGGATGCCCACTGATGCCAAGAACGACTCCAACAGTACCGATGTGAATTGCGGGCCGTTGTCCGAGACCAGGAGGTCTGGAAAACCCTGTGTGGCAAATACTGTCATCAATGCCTCTATAATCGTTTGTGACTGTGTGGATTTTAGATGCACCACCTCCACCCACTTAGAGTGTGCGTCCACAATTACCAGGAAGGATTGCCCCATGAAGGGGCCGGCCAAATCAATATGTATCCGGGCCCAGGGGCCCGCAGGCGGCTCCCAAGCCAATGGCTCCCCCCGGGGAGGAAAAGGCCGGTGCTCTTGGCATGTCCTACACTCTGCCACTCTTTGCTCTACCCCCTTGTCCAGCCCCGGCCACCACACGTAATCCCTCGCCAGGCTTTTCATGCGCACAATGCCTGGATGGCCATCATGCAAGAGAGCTAATACCTGGCTGCGCTGCCTACTTGGAATTACCACCCTGCAACCTCTCAGCAGAATTCCTCTTTCCACGGAGAACTCGTTTCGACACCTGAAGAAAGGCACATACTCCTCGGCAGGGGCTGAGACAGGCCACCCCCTTAACACCCATTGCCTCACTTGGGACAAGATGAAATCCCGCCCGGTTTCCCAAGCTACCTCGGCTGCAGATAAAATAAGACCCCCTTCTGACAGCGCAAAGACTGAACATGCAGGTGCGGGATCCACTAAAACTTCGGCCAGGGGGCATCTGCTAAGGGCATCTGCATGAGATATATGGCGCCCAGGTTTGTATAATAGAGTGTAATTACAGTTTGCAAGGAAAACGATCCATCGTGACATCCTGGGGGATATTACTACAGGGCTTTGGTGGGACCCAGACAATAATCCCAATAACGGTTGGTGGTCTGTCACCAGTTCGAAGTGACGGCCATACAGGTACTCGTGGAACCTTCGGACTCCAGCAATCAGAGCCAGCGCCTCCTTGTCGATGTGGCCGTAATTACGTTCCGCTTTAGCCAGCGTGCGGGAGAAGAAAGCCAGGGGAGCCTCTGTACCATTTGGCAGTCTGTGGCTTAAGACTGCGCCCACCCCATATTGAGAAGCGTCGCAGGTAAGTACCAGGGGCAACCCAGGTGAGTATTGAGCCAGGATGTTATTAGAAGTGAGTAACTCCTTAACCCCCAAGAACGCGGCTTCTTCCCTCTTTCCCCAATGCCAAGGGGACTGCTTGTCGAGAAGTCTGTGTAAAGGCTCAGCCACCGATGCCTTATGCGGGATGAAGACCGCATAAAAATTTAGTAAACCCAGGAAAGCCTGGAGCTCCCCCTTGGATTGTGGCCTGGGGGCATCCCTGATGGCACGAATCTTTTCAGGGGTCGGGTGTATTCCCTGTCCATCCACCGTGAAACCAAGAAACTCGACCTGGGGCACACCAAACACACATTTCTTAGCCTTCAGTTTAAGCCCAGCCTCCCTGAATTTAGCCAAGACTTTCCTTACTCGTGCCATTAATTCGTCTGTGGAACTCCCTGACACCAGAACATCGTCGAAATACGGCACAGTTCCTTCCAGACCATATAACAGGCGCTCCATCAACCCTTGGAATATGCCTGGGGCGATGGAAACCCCGAACTGCAGCCTGTGGCATTTAAATACCCCCCTATGGGTGATGATCGCCTGGGCCTCGGCTGTCAAAGGGTCTACGGGGAGCTGCTGGTAAGCTTGGGATAGGTCGAGCTTGGCAAACACCCGACCCTCCCCCAGAGTGTGTAGCAGCTGTTGCACCACTGGCAAGGGGTATGAATGGTGGGCCAATGCACGATTTACAGAGCACTTATAATCCCCACACAATCTGATTCCCCCATCCCCCTTGAAAGCAATTACCACAGGGGTCTCCCACGCAGCCTGATCTACCGGCTCTAAAACCCCCTGGGCAATTAATCTGTCCAACTCTGCATCTACCTTAGGACGGAGGGGAATAGGGACACGGCGGGCCTTCAAGCGAACTGCTGGGACTTTAGGATCTAAATTGAACGAGATGGGGGTGCCAGTATAACGACCCAAATTACTGTCAAAAACGGCAGGGAACTCCCGTGCCAGCTGTTCAAATCCCGACTCCCCCACAATTGCATTAACCCCCTCCACGGAGAGTCCCAGAGAAGAGAACCAGTCCAGTCCGAGCAGGCTAGCAAAGGGTCCATCCACCACTACGAGAGGCAGTCTACCGGTGAAAGTTTTAAAACGGACTGCAAAACGTCCTTCTCCGATGATAGGGATTGCAGCTCCTTGGTAATCCCTCAGGCTCAAAGCGCAGGGCAGCAGGCGACTCTTCCTCCATGCAGGGAAACAACGCTTGAGGGTGGCCCAGGAAATTAAGGAATGAGCAGAACCGGTGTCTACCTGCATGTTACAACGAGAACCCCCCAATTGAACCACCACAGAAATTTTCTCAGCCGAGCCGGCGGTCCTCCTGACATAAGAAGGAACCGGACGAGGGCAGCTGTACACCGCGTTGCAGTCATCTCTTCTAGCGGGGGGAAATCTTCTTTGTCCCCGAGGATTGAAGCCAGAAAACTCACGCTGCTCCCGGAACGGGGCAGCCGGGGATCTCCGAGAACGGCAAACTCTGGCGATGTGACCTTTGGCACCGCATCGCCAACATGCCACATCTCGGGACGGGCAATTAGAACGATAATGACCCCCCCCCACAACCACGGCATGGCGACAAAGGAGGTCGAGGACGTCCCGTCGGTGCTTCTCTAGCCCGATTAGTAGCCAATCTGCAAACCTCCTCATCTTCTTCGCCCCCTAAATCGCCCACCTCCTCCGGGGCCAGCTTGGGTTTTTCCGAAACTGTGGCTGCCTTTTGCGTGACATTAACTGAGCTGTCCATAGAAGCCAAAGATTGTGTAGATAACTCGAAAGCACGAGCCTCCGCCACCGCTGCTTGAAAGGTTAAATCCCGGATTGCCAGGAGGCGCCGCTTGAGGCGACCGTCTCTGACTCCGAAAACTAGTCTATCCAAAAGGTAGTCATTAAGGTCCCCAAACTCACAATATAACGCTGCTCTACGGAGAGCAGCCAGAAAGTCATTAATAGACTCCCCTTCGGCTTGATTTCGCTGATAAAAAGTGTAGCGACGAGCACACCTCGAAGGGGCAGGGGCATAATGATCTTGTAACGTTTTCAAGAAATCCTCCCACGACACATCATGTATGGAAACAGGGGCAAACAGGGCACGAGCTGTTTCAAACATATCGGGGCCACAAAACCCCAAGAAATAGGACCTCTTCCTATCCCCCGAAATGTCCTGGTATCCATTTGAGATCAGGAAACAATCAAAACGGGCGACATAGGAGTCCCACGTCTCCCCTTGAGGATCAAAGGGGGGGAATGTTAAATGCACAGACATCCTGACTTACTGTCACAACTGTCAATCTTCCGCATAGGCTCGCTACCTCGTCGCCAATGTAATAGAGGCCACAGTTAACTCAGAAGTTTATTACAGAACTCATGCCAGGCCTGGCAGGTACAGACTTAAGCAATAACATACACACAGGCTTATATATAACAAGCTGCCTGAGGCAGCACCCAATCCCGCAGAGAGAAACTTCCCGCTTACATTGTAACTACGGGCTGGCGGCCAATCAGCACCCTGGATAGGGACGCCTATCGCCCGGCTCTAATCTGCGGCTGTAACTGAGCAGATATAACATTCAGCATACCGAACACCGCAAAATTCGGTACAGACCCGAATTGTGCGAGTTCGGTTTGCCCATCACTACCGACAAGCCATTCCTAACTAGTTACATGACCATCAAGTCCCACCCACACAATAAGCCCTGCCCACAGTGTGGCAGTAAAAATTTTGGCAGCCCATCATTGTTCCAAAGTACTAGTACATATAGTAAAATAAGTAACTGTATTATTCATCAGATAATTAATGAGACAAACATACTAATGTAATCTATATTTACTGAATCATACTTTCTTTTTCCCTGTGATCCCATAAAGAAAGTGTAAGTTGGGAATGTTCATGTAGGCCATGAAATATTGTTTGACCCATATCTCTGTATCTTAATATCTGTATGCTGCAACTAAACATGAGTATTGCAGTTATATAATTTTGATAAAGGGGGGGGGGAGAGAAAGCACACACAAAGAAAAAATCATTTTCTTTCCCATTTGCTTTAGAATATTGCAAAAAAAAATCAAATAAAAAACTGACTTGCTTGAGAAAAAGAAACATTGAGCAACAAGAAATGATAACACAATGAAAGAAGCAGAACATTTTCACATAGCAAGCTATTTTTCCTGTACTTTAAATCTATATAGCAAAACAAAATCAACTTTGATTTCTCCGCTTATAAACATTAGCCGAATGGTGAAAATTTTTTATCCAAGACCTTGAGATAGAAAAGAAAATTCATTTATTTTTTTTCTTGGGTGTTGTTCCTATATGTTTTCATGTTCTGCCTCTGGAAATTTCGGAACAAGAGAAATTTGTCAAATGGTGTGTCAGTTCTGGGGGGGAAATAGATAACTAGTAGATTACAGAAATGCAACTTGGAAATGCAATTTTTGTTGTGTTATATTCATACCCATCTTTCCATTTGTTTAAAAATTGTATTACAATACAGACTTTAATAAAATATATGAAGTAGATTTAATTCAAATGTTAGACCTTTAGCAAAACATGACACTTGTCTACACGAGGCCACTAATTCTTCAAGAAGTCATCTTCATCATGAATGAAATTATGTTACAAAAACTTTGCAAGTATGTATGTTTTAAAATTACAGCTAAGGGTAATGTAGATTAGTTTATAGTATAAATATAGAATTAATGCAGAATAATTCATTGTACCAATATAACATTAATGAGGATCGTTTTATACACAAATGTAGAGAATGTAACATCTCAACATGGCATTTGTAAAATGCCATATGAAACCTAAGACAGATACTGAAAAAATGATGATCATATGGATCAAAATGAAAGATATAGTTGCAGCCAAACAACATGTCATGATCAGGTAGATGGCATGCAGTGAAAAGGTCCATTTATATTGTAGCATAAAAACAGCTCTGCTCAACCAAGCCAAAGCACATCTTACTCCAATATAATGTTTCTCATAGTCTCCAGCACTTTGAGGTGCTCACAAACAGGTTGCAGAGATATTCATTATCTTTACCTCCTGTAGTTCACCTTCAATTTGAGCTTGATAGGCTAACAACCCTTCATCAATATGTTGTGCATGAATTTATATAATCTCCTTTTAAAATTCAGTGGCCCTCACTGTAGTTCTACAGGTTAGTTACATGCTGACTCACTGGAACTGGGCATGGATAGTCTAGTGAAAAGAAGGGCCAGGGGTACAGGTAACAGGTTGCCATGGAGAGGAGGGTGGTCACACTATTTTCCAGGGCAACAATGGGCCAGATGAGGAAAAACAGATAGAAACTGGCCAATGTGAGATTCAACCTGGAAATAAGGAAGAACATCCTGACAGTCAGAGTGATCAACCAATGGAATGGCCTGACAGTGGAGATAGTGAATGCCCCAACTCTCAACATATTCAAGAGGAGATTGGACTGCCATCTGGCTGGGGAGGTGTAGGGTTTCCTGCTTGAGCAGGGGTTTTGACTTCATGACCTGCAAGGTCCCTTTCAACTGGAATGAATGAATGAATGCATACATACGTACGTACATACATACATACATAAACAAACAAACAAACAAACCAACAAACAAACAAAAAATCTGTTTAAATTTTCTTTAGCAAGCATCATTGGATAATTTCTGGTCCTAGTGATTTGAGAGAAAGTAGACCTCCAAATCCAATATACTCATGGAATGAATGGTTCTATATTGAGGACCACACAGAATAGGCTTTGTAATACTCTGTCTTTGTAGTAGTGTTGCTCTAGTTAACTAACATGGGGTTTCTTGTGTTTTAAATTTGCTTTTTCAGTTGTACTGCTAATAATTTCCCATAAGCCTTAACCTTCAAGAAAAAGCCTCTCTTTCAGAAACCATGACTTTCAGACCCTTTGATATACAGTAGAAAACAGTTTCATTGTTAGCTATTCTCATAAGACCCTTCATAAATGAATAAAACAATGAAGCTGAACCTTGTGAAGCATTGAGTATGTATTTTGCCCATACCCAATCTGATGTTTTACTTTGCAAATATTCATTTTCTCAAGAGTGCAATGCTCTTTTCTAAGGCTATGTTCATATATTATTGGATGCTTTAATTATTGTGATGTAACTGGACAGATGACTATTTCTAAACCAATCAGCTTTTGCTTTGAAGTTCTTTGTTGTATTAACTATAAAAGTAAGTGTAAGCATTTTTTTCTGGTTCCCCCTTTTCATAGGGAGACACCACTTTATCAGAGTGCTCTAATAAATTGTTTTTAAATGATCTTCCTACTCTGTGCTTATTGGAAAAGGTAAACAAAAGCAGAACCTAAGGCTAGCTTTGGCCAATAAAATGCAATACTCCAATCATGTCTGCTATTAGTCACTTTCTTTCTAAGTTAAAGAGTCTCAAACATTAAAGTGAGCTAAGAAAACTGAGGGTGGTGACTTATGAAATATAAACCAACCACCAAAAACCCATGATTGGACATGATAAGGCAGGAGGAGGGGAATATTCCATGTAGCCTACCCAACTGCCATTTATCAGGATAAGAAGACACTAGTTTCTACATTTCTGCTCTTTCTTCCTTAATGAAAGCTGACTTTAAATTTGGGGTTTTCTGAGTACAAAGCTCAGCTTTTCCACCCAAGCCAATGAAACAGCAGAGATTGTTACAGTACAATTTTTCATAAGTCTCAAGTCAAGAGTTTGGGCTAGGAAGTTAGGCAAGCTCTGTTTTTGATGATGTGTTTTCTTTGTTTGATTGGGGTTTACTGATTTAAGCTTTAGCACAGTTGTTTTTATGTTCAGCACTTTGTTTCGATTTTTATACAGTCCCCAAGTCACTTTGTGAAATGAGCTGCTGTATAAATTATATATAAAGAAATGGAGAGGCTGGCATTGTGAAGAGACTAGCAGATTTGTGGAACAAAATGTAAATGGCAGAGTTCCTTCTTTCCTTTCTTCCTTTCTTTTCTTGTTCATTGAAATCATATAATTAGAATTGAATGGTATTTAATAATGATGAAGCTTCTGGTTGGTATGGTGACAAATTGAATTTGCTAACTTTTTCCTAGTTAGATTAAGTGGCTATCTCATAATCTTTTAGCTGTTTTATTGGTAAGTGGAAAAATCCTTTTCTCTTTTTTCATTTAAATTATCCTGCAATATTTTTTGGCAATTGGGTTTTTCTGGAATGCAATAAAGAAAAGATAATGATTTTTTTCCACATTGGTTTTCCAAATGTTTTGGAAGTGGAATTTACTCAGCGAAGGTTGTTTAGCCAGGAACATTGTGGGGTTTTTTCTGTTTTAGAATGTGAAGAATTGAGAGATATTAGATAGATAGATAGATAGATAGATAGATAGATAGATAGATAGATAGATAGATAGATAGATAGATAGATAGATAGATAGATAGATAGATAGATAGATAGACAGAGACAGAGACACACAGAGAGATAGAGACAGAGAGACAGAGACACACAGACAGACATGATAGATAATGATGTAGATGAAAAGAAGAGATGGATGGATGGATGGATGGATGGATGGATAAATGATAGATAGATAGATAGATAGATAGATAGATAGATAGATAGATAGATAGATAGATAGATAGATAGATAGATAGATAGATAGATATGATAGAGATAGATAATGATCAATAGATGATAGGCAGGCAGGCAGATAGATAGAGTCCATTTTATGACCTTTCTTGTCAATTAATCACCTAGTCATAAAAAAAATCTTTGGATTTGGGTTTTTTTCCCCTGTGAATGCAACTGAAAACAAATTCAAGATTATGAATGAGGACACAACCAGTAAAAGCAGTCATTATTGAAAGTCTCCAAGCCAAATTATTAGTTTTATACAGTTTATAAAAATATAATCCCTAATGATGCGGGTTATGGAATATCCTCGTCAGATGCAAGAGACCATGGATTTTAATATTATCTATTTCTGGTTAACTCTATGCTATTTAAAGTTTAAAGGAAATAACAAGCAACCTTGCCTTTGTTTTGACTGCAGAAATATACCGAAAATTGCTTCCAAAATGAAAAGTTCAATCAATGACAGCTTTGGCAATTAAAGATAAGATATGGACTGTATGTGCTGAATATGACTGTCATATAACATGTCCAAGCCTTCAAATGAATAGAAACGCACAACTTGTGTCACCCTGGTGAGCAGCTGTCAGCAAATGCAACAGAATGGAAAAGAGAAAATCTATTACAAAGAAAATGATGCAGCTACCAGATCCAGGAAGTCATCCTCTAGTGAACCAGGACTTTGTAGAAGGCACAATGTGGTATTCCTAGAAGTTGTAAAGGCCACTGGGCCCGTCCTCCTGACACTTTCTAAATAGGCTATTTCTTTTAACTATCTTCTTCTGCAGAAATGGTAGAGTTCCTCACTTACCAATTGTTCTTCCCATTATAGTTCTAATTATGTATGAGCCCGCAGGGCTAACAAAATAGAAGCACAGCAAGAGGTTTTTTTAAAAAAAATATAAGCCCAGGTAGCTCGATGAACATTAGAACTGGAGCAGCCAGCCTTTCGTGAGGTCTACTCTAAATATCTATAAACACCGAGTCGAAGCTGGGCCAGGGTTTAATTTACTCTGGTATTGCTGTAATTTACATGCAAATGGAATTAAATTAAACTACATTTCATGGGGTCTATTTTTAAAACTGTTCCTTTCAAATAATTTAAACATGTTGCTTCATTTTTGCATTATGATTGAGAGAGTTTTGCCTCTGTTATAGAATACCTGTAATAAAGAAAAAAGATTTTTACAAAATGTAGTTACACTTGTGGCAAATATGAGTGTGGCTTGAGACTAGCAATGTGATGGAAAGGTTGATTTTGCCATGGTACAAGAAGAAGTGTCCGACTTCAGATAGAAAGGAACAGAAACAAGCCAAGGTAAGAATTAAGATCAGAATACTTCAACAAGACATAATAAAATTCTGGCCAAAGAACAAATTGAGCCATTCTTCACACTTTGGTGAGACAACTAAATGCATTGGATTAGTACTGTGCAGTTAAACAAGATAATTCTTGACATAGGTCCTCCACTTACTAAATATCAGTCATGGTACACAATGGTAAGAAT
Source organism: Erythrolamprus reginae (assembly GCF_031021105.1). NCBI lineage: Eukaryota > Metazoa > Chordata > Lepidosauria > Squamata > Dipsadidae > Erythrolamprus > Erythrolamprus reginae. The sequence continues at coordinate 284,483,048 of NC_091951.1, forward strand.
GCAGTACTGCAGGCTAACTCACTGCTTACTCCAGGAGTTCAATTCTGAGTGGCTCAAGGTTGACTCAGCCTTCTGTTCTTCAGAGGTCAGTAAAATGACGAACCAGATTGCTGGGGACAATATGATGACTCTATAAACTTCTTAAACAGGCCCGTCAAACAGTGTGAAGCAGTATATAAGTCTAAGTGCTATTGCTATCATTTTACTATGCATCATTTTTGATGATATTCCTATACTGTTGCCATATATATCAGCAGGCCCCAACTTTTCCGGTTTGTCAGACCAGTGGTGGTGATGGTAGTGGAAGGGAAGAGGGGATAGAGTCATGCCTGTACTACTTTCACAGCTACAGGTGTGTTTGCTCACCCACTGTTCCGGTTTCTGGTAGAAGTTTAGTAATTACAAAGAACTCTCATTAAATGCATCATTTCATGAATAAAGCAATTCCGTTTATTTCTCTGCTCTCTTGTACTTCAACAAATTCCAGACATCAATCGGTCCGTTATCTCTCTTCTAGCCGCATTCCTCACATTCCTTTTTCTGCTGCACTTAGACAAGATTTATTTTCTAACTACATAGCTATAAAAAGCAGCAGTACTGACTAAATACAATACAAAATACTTTGGCTTACTTTAGCGTGGTGAAAAAACCCCTCCATATTTCTGTTCAGTAACGTTGAAACTCCACCCTTCTTCTCCACTAGCCCCCTGACGTGCCAAATACCTCACTACAACATTTAACCCATTCCTCTCCTTAATATCTTCTTCCAGACCTTTGCTCTCTACGTTTCTGAATCCTTCTGAATTTAGGATTAACCCAGCGCGCGTCTGATTCTCCCTCGCTAGATCCTGAACTCATAGCCCCATCCTGTGGCTGGCCTCCCACCTGTTCTACTACTTGTAATCCTGGGCCCCCCACTACTTCATAAACACTATCTGAATCTGAGTCCTCAATATCTTCATCATCCCCCAATTGATCAAGAGTATGTACAACACCCACCATTTTTGCAGCCTGGTCCCCAAAGATCTATGAAGCTGAACCATGAACCAGGAGTTGTGGACCCTTGAAATACGTAATATCAAGATCCTGGGTAGATCTTGAATCTGAGAGCTGTGGCAAGCAGATTAGAATATTCTGCTCAATAAAACTATTGCATTTCATAAAATTAAGAAACATCTTCTGCCAGTTTTGGTCTCTCTATACTTCTTGATAATTCCGGCAAGAAATTGTGATACGTTCGCAACACATTTCATGGTTGGGTGGAATAATGTTGAGCTATATTAATAATGTCATATTTTCTCAGCTTATTTCATTAATCAGTTTTTATGCTCTCTTTGTGTCTGCATGCACATTCATATTAAAATAGTATTTATAACGAAGTTTTTTAGATATTGAAAATATATGATTTTTAAATAGGGTTAAATTGGGAATACTATACTTTAAAAAGTAAGGAAAAACAGAAATAACTTCAACTTTTTCATTTTCATTAGCTTAACATTTTCTGTAATATACTCACCAAAACTCTTTTCATCTCATTTCTCATCTTTTGCCTTTTGGCAAATAACAAACCTTCACTTTTGAGTCTTAATCAACCAAAGTCCATTAAGAGCTACCAGAAATAACTATACATAAAATTTTTAAAGAAGTAAATAAATAATTTCAATCTTCTTTCTTCTTTACATAATACTTTATACAATTCCAGGTTATTTTCTCTAAAACTCTTCTCCCCGTGCCTAATCTCATATCTATAAACCAATCTGAAAAACTCATCATTCAATCATAATGAGGAAAATTGCATTAAGAATGACTAGAAACAACAAATGGAAAATATTAATTTTTAATCTCTTCAAATGAGGTCCCACAAATTAATTTATTCTTTGTCTCCCCTCAATTATAATATCATGGTTTATAACTTTCTTTAATAATACCACAAAGCTCTTTTCTTCCCATATCTAATCCATAAACAAATCTTTAAAGCATATTTATTAAGTTCTAGTCTGGGGGGAAGGGGAGAATTCTGCTGTTAGAAAAGAGAGGATCACTTACAATTTAACCTTAATCATATAGGTCTACTAAGGTTATTTCTTCTCTCCTTTGCTTTTCTCAGAAATTCCTTCATAGAAATCCTTTGCATCTTTTTTGCTAAATCCAAAATAAGAAAATTATCCAGATAACTTTTGAATTAAGATCCATATGTAGAATAGAATAGAGTGGAGTGGAGTAGAGTAGAATAGAGTAGAATACAGTAGAATACATACAAACAGACACACACTCTTAAAGGGACAGATATAGAAACATAGAAGATTGACGGCAGAAAAAGACCTCATGGTCCATCTAGTCTGCCCTTATACTATGTCCTGTATTTTATCTTAGGATGTATATATGTTTATCCCAGGCATGTTTAAATTCAGTTACTGTGTATTTACCAATCACATCTGCTGGAAGTTTGTTTCAAGCATATAAAAATCAACAAGGGGTCTTTGGTGCTCTTTGAGTTTGAGAATAGAATAGAATAGATTTTTTTATTGGCCAAGTATGATTGGACACACAGGGATTTATCATTTGTGCATATGCTCTCAGTGTACATAAAAGAAAATATACATTTGTCAAGAATCATGAGGTTTAACACTTAATATTTGTCATAGGGTACAAATAAGCAATCAGGAAACAATCAATATAAATCGTAAGGATACAAGCAGCAAGTTACAGTCATGCAATCATAAGTGGGAGGAGATGAGTGATAGGAACGATGTATCCAAGTCATTCCTCTGGTTTATTTTTTTGGTGATCTTTTTAACTATTGAAACCTCAGCCTCAACCTCAGTTTAGAAAAGTAGACAGAACTGGTGGGTGGAATGTGGAAAATCAACAGTAATGTCACTTAAGGCTTACAGTGAAAGAAGGAAGACTACTGTGTATTAAAAGTCATCTGACCAAAAGGACAATGAAGTGAATGCAAATATTTCTAAGATGATTAAAACCAATGAAGGTGGTATAACATGATTGATGAAAAAACTTCCAATTGATAGCTGTAAGATAAAAATGGATACACATTTAGGTAGCAAATGATCAATTGAAGCTCCCAAAGTCTCCATCTGCTATTTTGCAACAAATTGTTCCTGAAGGGGACAATTAAAATTTGGTAAAAGGTTTCAGGCAGCTGACTATATTCTTATGTTATATTCACATACTAGACTGATGCTACATAATGTACAACAAAAATATACTTGATTTTCACTATAGAAATAAGAATAAAATAATGAAAAGACCTATGCATACTTTTCTATCTGCTTTTAAAAATAGGTTTATGCATCTTGTAAGGCCACATTTGGAATACTGCATTCAGGTTTGGTTACCACGATGTAAAAAACTCTAGAAAGAGTACAGAGAAGAACAACAAAGATGATTAAAGGACTGGAGGCTAAAACATATGAAGAACAGTTGCAGGAACTGGGTATGTCTAGTTTAATGAAAAGAAGGTCTAGGGTAGACATGATTGCAGTGTTCCAATATCTCAGGGGCTGCCACAAAGAAGAGGGAGTCAACCTATTTTCCAAAGCACTGGAGGGTAGGACAAGAAGTGATGGGTGGAAACTAATTAAGGAAAGAAGCAACTTAGAACTAAGGAGAAATTTCCTGATAGTTAGAACAATTAATCAGCGCAACAACTTATAGTTATAGTTTAGTTTATTAGATTTGTATGCTGCCCCTCTCTGAAGACTCGAGGCAGCTCACAACATAACAGTGATACAATACATTACAAATCCAATAGTAGAAAAATTAATTCAATTTAAAAACATTAACATAATAAAATCCCTAACCATACAATCATACACATTCAACCTAATCCATCATACAGTAAGCCCGAAAACTTGCCTCCAGAAGTTGTGAATGCTGCAACACTGGAAGTTTTAAGAAGATGTTGAATAACCATTTGTCTGAAGTAGTGTAGGGTTTCCTGTCTAAACAAGGGATTGTACTAGAAGACCTCCAAGGTCCCTTCCAACTCTGTTATTTTATTTTATTCTACTCTATCTAATACAATCAACTAAACATGAGCCAACAATGTGCAGCAGCAGCTAAAAAAGCCAACACAATCCTAAACTGCATCAAAAGGGGAATACACTCCAAGACCAGGGAAGTCTTAATACCACTCTACTACGCCCTAGTCCGACCACACCTGGAGTACTGTATTCAGTTCTGGTCACCACACTTCAAAAGAGACATTGAAACTCTGGAGAAGGTGCAAAAAAGAGGAACCAAGATGATTAAGGGATTGGAAACCAAGACTTATGAAGAGAGACTGAGGGAACTGGGCATGGATAGCCTAGAGAAAAGGAGGGCCAGAGCAGGCATGATAGCCGGGGTGGTGCAGCAGGTAGAGTGCTGTACTGCAGACCACTGAAGCTGACTGTAGATCTGAAGGGCAGCAGTCCAAATCTCATCACCGGCTCAAGGTTGACTCAGCCTTCCATCCTTCCGAGGTGGGTAAAATGAGGACCCGGATTGTGGGGGCAATAGGCTGGCTCTGCTAAGAAGTGCTATTGCTAACATGTTGTAAGCCGCCCTGAGTCTAAGGAGAAGTGCGGCATAAAAATTGAATGAATGAATGAATGAATGAATGAATGAATGAATGAATGAATGAATGAATGAATGAATGAATAGCAGTCTACAAGTATACGAGGGGATGTCACAGAGAGGAGGGGATCACTTTATTCTTCAGGGCACCAGAGGGCCGAACGAGGAACAACGGCTGGAAGCTGACCGAGGAGAGATTCAACATGGAGATAAGGAGGAACTTCCTGATGGTCAGAGCGATCAACCAATGGAACAACCTACCAGCGGACGTTGTGAACTCCAACACTGTGGACATTTTTAAGAGAAGATTGAACTGCCACTTGACTGGTGTACTATAGGGTTCCTGGTTGGGCAGGGGGTTGAACTCGATGGCCTTCATGGTCCCTTTCAACTCTAACAACCAACCAACCAACCAATCAATCAATCAATAAAATAAAATAAATACATACAGAAATATTACTATAGAACAGTGTTTCCTCAAGTTTAGTGATTTTTAAGATGGTAGATGTCAACTCCTAGCATTCCAAAGCCAGCTTACTGGAAAATTCTGGGAGTTGAAGTCTACTCATTATAAAGTGGAAAAGATTGAAAAATGCAGCTATAGACAGTGATACCATACATGGCCTGCAGCAATACAAGTAACTAATAGATCAGAACAACAATGAGAGTTTTCTGCCAATAGCGGTCATCTGAATTTGTAGAGTGCAGACACCGTGGCCCAGTTCTAATAAAATGTATCTGGTATGTTAACAAATGGAAGCATACAGTACTTGCTTATTTGTATCTCTGTAAATTGTGCTAATTTGGAATACATTTGGATGGTTGGCTCCACTTGCTTCTACTGCAATTGTTTCTATAGAGGATCTGTGTTAGACTTCTGTAGCAAGAACAATGTATAATCTTGTGGCACTTTAAGCACTAGCACATTTATTTTGACATAAGCTTTAGGGGCTTACAGAATCACTTGATAAAGTAGAATGTAAACCAGAATAGCTTATCTGATCATAAATTTGTAGTCTTTAAAGCGCCACAGGAACACTGTTTTTCTTTCGATTTGACTCATCTGTTTCTTCCAGGCTGATTCATTAGATTAAGTTTTCCCAAACCTCATATTGTTCTGCTGTTTGAATCTTCGTGCATCCGGTTTTGTCTGTCTTGCAGCTCTTAAGGATAGGAATGCTGGCAGAAGCAGTTCTTCTTTTTTGCAAATGTGACTTTATGTTGTAAAAGTTTACAAACAAGGAATGTAAACATATCAGCACAGCTCGGCCCGATGCAACAGGGAACATGCTAAATACCTTTTTTAGAGCTGTGAGGGAAAGGGGAATTTCCGCAGGTATGATTTGCATCACTAGACATCACTGCAGAAACTCCTAAAGGTGCACATGCCACAATGAAAATCACTGCTGCTCTTTATGTAGGTTAAGAGCAGGAGAGAAATCCAGTAGGTTCTGACAGGTTCTGGAGAACCAGTAAAGGAAATTTTGAGTAGTTTGGAGAACCATGCAATACCTCCTCTGGCTGGCCCCAGAGTGGGGTGGTAATGGAGATTTTATTTATTTATTTATTTGATTTTTATTTATTTATTCATTTATTTATTTATTTATTTATTTATTTATTTGTATAATATACAAATACGTGGGAAGAGAATAGACATGAAGTAATATATAGAGAGATAAATGTAAAAATAGAGGAGAAGATATATAAAAGGAAGAAAATATATGTGATATATGAGATAAAGGAAAGACAATTGGACAGGGGACAAAAGGCACACTAGTGCACTTATGTACGCCCCTTACTGGCCTCTTAGGAACCTGGAGAGGTCAATCGTGGATAGTCTAAGGGAGAAATGTTGGGGGTTAGGGGTTGACACTATTGAGTCCGGTAATGAGTTCCACGCTTTGACGACTCGATTGTTAAAGTCATATTTTTTACAGTCAAGTTTGGAGCGGTTAGTGTTGAGTTTGAATCTGTTGCGTGCTCTTGTGTTGTTGCGGTTTAAGCTGAAGTAGTCATTGACCGGTAGGACGTTGCAGCATATGATCTTGTGGGCAAGACTCAAGGCGGTTTACAACATGTTAGCAATAGCACTTTTTAAAAAAAAACAGCCATTATGTTGCCCCCACAATCTGGGTCCTCATTTTACCCACCTCGGAAGGATATGAAGTATGAGCAGAGTTATGCTGCTGTGCAGGTAGCGAAATCGGAGACGCACGTCCGCCCCTGTTCCAGTGAGGTTTTTTATTTCTGCATAGGCACAGAAGCAAAAAACCTTGTCAGAACATGGGTGCACCTGAGTTTTCCATGCACAATTTCGCTACCTGCACGGGCACAGCAGCATAATGCTGCTCAAACTCACAGGACCTCCAGAGCTGCAGAGGCGAACCCAATTAGACATTCCTGCTCGTATCCCACCACTGGATCAAATGCATCATCAGTCATGAATCCCCTGTGGTGCCCACAAGAGATCCAAGTCCAGCCCACCTTGAATTCCTTTATATTCTTAACTCCCATTCATTTCCCTTGACCATCAGTAGTTCCGATTCTTGTAGAGCTTTTAAGCTTACAGTAAATCCTTATACACGGTCAGGGTTATAAGCAGCACCCCTAACAGAATCAAAACTCCAAGGCAGACATTATTATTATTATTATTATTATTATTATTATTATTATTATTATTATTATTCATTTATTCGATTTGTATTCCGCCGCTCTCCGTAGACTCGGGGCGGCTCACAACAATAATAACACAATATATAACAAATCTAATAATTAAAAGTCACTAAAAACCCCTTATTAAAAGAAAACATACACACAAACATACCATGCATAAACTGTATAGGCCCGGGGGAGATGTCTCAGTTCCCTTGGGTCGAGGCTGATGCAATACCTGGAACCCGGCTGGGCAAATTTCGGAGAGAGGAATTCCTCCCTCTGGGCCCAGCCAAGTTTCAGTCACACATGCCAGGTCGGCCTCCTCATCCACGATCAAATCCCAGATGAGGAGAGCTTTATTTACCACCGACCTGGCATTGAGTAGCAGCAGCCTGTGCCCAGGGCCAGAATTACACTTGTTACCAGTATCCTGAGTTGAGCTCACAGAACAAGAACAAGGGATCGCTATTATACAGCGGTCCCTCGTTCCCCTGGAACAGCTAGTTCTGTGGCTCCCACCATATCTGCCTCAAACCTAGAATTTATTAGAGATGTCATATTGGCACATTTTGGAAAATCAGAATCTGAAAGCCCCTGGGTTTTTACCCCCCAAAGTTACATCAAAAGTTCCTTCCCCTGCATCAAAATGGATATCACATGGTCCAATCAGGTCACTGTCCGAACTGTAGTTATCATCTTCCTCTAGACTACTTTCTGTGATGTCATTTTCTTCTTCATAATCATCATCTTCACCACCTCCTTCATCAATATTTTTTGTTCCTTTTTAAAAATTTCATATTTTTCTGATATATCTTGTTCTAGTTCTCTTTTTGTAATTGGCTAGCTAAATCATATTTTTTTTGTAGTCTATATCATCATCCATTTTCTTAGATTGCCAGAATAACAATATGGTCATTCTTATTGGTAATGCCAGAGTTAAGCTATAAATAATCCAAAGCCATGGGCATTCTTCTGTAGCAGTCACAGCTGGCTAAACATACCTGGTTCATTGGCACTTGCAATCTTTTTAAAAAAATTCCCAGCCACCTGCTGCCCATCTATCAGCAACTTCTTTGTCTGAACAGATTATGAAGTTATCAAAATAAATATTTGAATGCATAGACCAGTGTTCTAGTTGACTCCCAGTCACGCCTGCTCAGGTGGAGACTGAGCGTCCTTGACTCCCAAGAGTAAAATTGTGATTATGACTATACATCCCATGCTGTCTCCACTCACCCACCTCCCATTCCCACAGCTTGTGGCTGATCAAAATACAAAGATGTCCTCCAGGACTGACATATACTTTTGAACTGTCTGGATCTCCTGATTTCCAGGTTGCTTGACATTATATTTCCTAAACTTTAATCCTTACTTATGAATACTGTATATCCTAAAAAAGTAATAGAAGAGCTTTTTAAAAAAAAAATGGATACATAAATGCATATTCTAGAAAACAAATCAATTCGTTATATCACTCAATTTAAATCATGCTTTTAAAAAAAATGAATATATCAGTTTTAAACTCCTTGCTGTTGACTTGCAAAGATTTCAAGTTGCCATGAAAAGAAGAGAGGAGGAAGGCTGTTTCTTTTAATGATTGCATTTCTTTTACTGATTGTGTCTTAGGCCACTGGAGTCAGAAGGAAGAGTGTGGGGGTTACAACCCGGCAACATGATTAATTGGACAATGTGATTTATGACATGGCCAAAGACAAGGGGGGAAAGAGGGTCATGATGACATGCAGCCAGTATGAACTCAGTTCTGACTGCATCGGAATATTGCCAAGATGTTGCTTTTAATGAATCTTTGTATTTCTTTTGCACTTTGGCTCACAGATCCTGAATTAATTAGGCCATCTTTCAGAAAATTCACACCTGCTATGAATAGAATAGAATAGAATAGAATTTTTTATTGGCCAGGTGTGATTAGACATACAAGGAATTTGTCTTGGTGCATATGCTTTCAGTGTGCAGCTCCTTCGGCAGTTTGAGCTTCCTGAGTTGGCTCAGAAAGGACATTCTTTGTTGTTCTTTTTTGATGATGTTTTTGATTTCAGGTGTCCATTTTAGATCTTGCTATATATGGCAGAACCTAGAAATTTGAAGGTCTCTACTGCTGATACTGTGTGGTCTAGTATTCTAAGAAGTGGAAATATGGGCAGGTTTCTTTTGAGTGTATGCAGTTCCAGATTGTTCTAGTCGCACCACAAGGTTAGTTGTTCAACCTCTCATCTGTATGTGGATTCATTAAAAGAGCAATATTTTAAATCATGTACATCAAAATAAAACCTTCACTAAAAGAATGCAGCAATAACATGACTGAACAGTTTGAAAGCCATGTTAATGAAAAATGCAGTGCTCATGTCAAAATCTTTTAAGTGCCCCCAGAAATTTAAAGACTGGTAAATGCTTTCAAATTCTTGCTTATGACAGATGAATATGTGTTAAATGATACATGCATACATAAATGATATATACACACATAACCTATCAAAACAAATTACATCCAATGAGCAAGATGATTTATATATTCAAGTAACAAAATGTAAGAGTTTGCTATTTATTTGCCATCCAATCTGTTCAGGAATTATCCATAGTACAACTTCAATGGACTGAACTTTAAATTGAATAATCATGTTATACTATTGTCTGGGCTTAGAAGCTAAGCAGGATTATGCTGTTTGGTTGAGAATCCAGAAAGTAAACTCAAGAGTTTTAGGCAGGACTATGAATATGAAAAAAAAATAGCCTATAACACAAGATCAACTCCATGGATATGTCTAGACAACTGAATTGAGGCAAGCTCAGCACAGAGTAAATCATATTTATACCTGTAGTTTTAATTTGAAAGTAGTCCCATTAAATTTTTGTTTGTTTGTTTGCTTGTTTGCTTGTTTGTTTGTTTGGTTGGTTGGTTGTTTGGTTGGTTGTTTGGTTGGTTGGTTGGTTGGTTGGTTGGTTGGTTGGTTGGTTGGTTGGTTGGTTGGTTGGTTGGTTGGTTGACTTCTATGCCGCCCAAGATACTATGTGAAACAAAACATGATTGTCTAAACAAGAGTTTCTTCATAGTCCTGGACTTCTCTATGCAGATATACCCTTATTATTAGTCATGTGTTAAGGCATTTTGGGTCATGTCACTTATCTTGTTCAAATGCATTTTCACAGATTACAACCAGGGACGCTGCAAGATTTGTGACACAATTTATGCCACAGTTTGGTTCACAGCAAGGCTAACAACCAAATAATTCAGTTACAGTTGATGCCAAAGCTCGATTTGTTTTTGGCATTATCCCAGACCTATTATTCTTCAGCTGGTACAGAATGCAGCTGCACAGCCTGTAAATGGTATCGGCTATTCAGCATATGAGGGGTCCTTTGTACTCTTGGATCTTGGTTGTTTCTTGTAGATGTTTCATTACCAAACTAAGTAATATCCACAGCACTGATTATGTTATCTAGAGTTTGGATAATGAAACATCTGCAAGAAAATAACCAAATTCAGAGAGCACCAAGAACCCCTTATTTCAACGCTGAGCTGCAAATATTCTCTTTTATTATTATTCAGTTTATTAACATCACTGCTTTGAGGGCTGTCTGGCTACCAGTGTGGTTCTGAATGCAGTTCAATTTGCTGTTTGTTACCTTTAAAACCCTTCATGTCTTAGAACTAGTTTGATAATAATTATGACATAATAAGAGAGTTAGAAGGGACCTTGAAAGTCTTCTAGTCCAACCCCCTGGTCAAGTTGGAGACCCTATATAATTTGAGACAAATGGTTGTCCAATCTCTCCTTAAAAGCCTTCAATTTATTTATTTATTTATTTATCTATCTATCTATCTATCTATCTATCTATCTATCATCTATCTATCTATCTATCTATCTATCTATCCATTCATTCATTCATTCATTCATTCATTTCAATTTTTATGCTGCTCTTCTCCTTAGACTCAGGGTGGCTTACAACATGTTAGCAATAGCACTTTTTAACAGAGCCAGCATATTGCCCCCACAATCCAGGTCCTCATTTTACCCACCTCGGAAGGATGGAAGGCTGAGTCAACCTTGAGATTTGAACCGCTGACCTTCAGTCAGCTTCAGTGGCCTGCAGTACAGCACTCTACCTGCTGCGCCACCCCGGCTCTTCAATGATACAGTACTCACAACTTCTGAAAGTGAAAGTGAAAACAATTAACCACTGGTAGCAGCTTTTTTTGTGGCAGCTCAGTGACTATCTTCTAGTCATTTCTACCCATCCAATCAGGTCCATCAGGATAGGTACAATCTGGGTCTTTTCAGTCAAAGAAGCCTGCAGTGTTTTCCCCTGGAACCCCCTGAGATTAGGATGGTCCCAACCAGTGAAGGGCTACCAAAATTTTTACTACAACACTGTGGGCATGGCTTATGCATTTTCTTTCAACATCTTTCAGTGCAAATTGGGTGCTCTGGGGTGGAGCTCCATTTTCACTACCCCACTGCGTTCCCCCCATCCGAGCAGTAGCCCACCCCTGGTCCCAACCTTGATGGCCTTTCAGAAGTCTTGAAGAGCTGGTCTGTGTTCCCAAGTGTGCGAAGGACCCTATTTCCTGGATATGCTGAGGTCTTTGAACTATAATATCTCTTGGCTGTTGTTTGTATTTCATTCTTTTTTTGTATTATGATTTAAGTGCTTGCCAGCCAAAATAATTTGTTTGAGAGTGGCAGAAATATGAATTGGATAAATAAATTAAATCATGGATTAAATCAAACTTATTCTGCTATTGTTGTTAGGCAGAAATCATATAAATTCATTTATGTAATAATTTTATTATTTCGTGGCATAGTATCCTGCTTTAGAATTATTTTTAATGTAAACAACCCATAACCACATGCTCACTCACACAAACACACTCATTCTCTCTCTCTCTCTCTCTCTCACACACACACACAGAGGATATAATTATAGGCATTAGACAGTGATAAAGACTGCTTAAAACTCTCAAGTCTGGCACAAGATAATATTGCACATACTTTGCTCATTTAAATGCATAATATGAGTTTTTGTATTATTGGTTAATTAGTAATCTTTCAAATATATGGACTTTTTGGCTTTGGGCTTCACATTGTGCATATTACCGGGGAATAAATAAATTTTAGTTATGTGGACACAATGTTTATATATTTACTTCGTTCCATTTTCAGATTCCGAGTTCCTCCCAACTGTAAAATTGAGTATCTCTCAGAAAGGGAAAGAGTGTTTTTTTAAAAAAGTCCTGTGGTAAATTGCCAATAAAGCAGATAGGGTAAATTATTTATCCACAAAGCAAAGAGCTTATAAAGTCAATTGACCCATTAATATCTATGATGGAAAGTTTTAAAGATCTCTAAATATTGTAAACATTAATGAAGTTGCTGAATATAGGCGTTTGGCGTCTATAAAATAAGATATAGCTAAGCTGTGATTTTAAGAAGGCTATAATTCAAGCTAAATCATTAAAATATATTACAAATCTTAATGTACTGTTGCTAAAACTCCCAAATAAATTTAACATCAATAATTTTTTTTACCTTTGTTGGATAATTAGCAAAGTGAAGTATTTGTTTTAACATTGTTAGTGAATGGATACAGAAGATTTTGATTTGAGAAATATGTATAAAAGGAATATTTTCTCAGAATATAGAAGAATAACCAGTCAGGTGATAAAAATATTTCCCTTTTTTACCCTGAAAAAAGTTGCTTTGGCTGAATCAAAGTGACCGTTTTCTCTTTACATTTAAAGTCACATTTCCAGATATGAGATTCTTTCCATTTCTTAATGGAAATGATCGGAATTATAATTTTCTTCAATGGAGCTTTGTTTTAATTCCTCCAACTAAATTAAGTAACATACTTCAGTACAACAAAGTCCATTCTTGGGTTTTGAGGAGATTTACGGTAGTGACAACATGCCATTATATCATTTGGGCATGCTGTCCTCTAAAAGATAAAAGTTGGGTAGTAGATGGATAGATCCAGAGGTGCTCCCAGTTCAAATCGATTCTATTGAACCTATAGCGGGATCAGTAGCAGGAATTTCTCACCACTCGGTAAACCAGGAGCTATCGCCAGTTGGCCACGCCCCTGAACACACCATAAGTTCCGCCATCTTGCTTTTGGCATCTGCACAAGTGCAGAAGGCATTTTTTGTTTTTATACATGTGAAGAAGGCTGGGTTTTGGTACTGCGCATGCACGTGCGCTCATGTGCACCCATGCACCATGTGAGGAAGTGAACCAGTGGCAAGGTAAGTTAGAATCCATCCCTGGATAGAACCTAGTGCAGCAGGATTCAGCTTTACATTAATAGTTAAATATGATTATTTTATTTATTATTTAGGATAAAGATATTCAAAGTTATAAAGGTTCATGAATCCATCACTGTTTTATTTGTTTTATAAAAAGCAACATTATTAAAATTATTACTAAGATAATCATTGTAGGGACTTCTAACACCACAATATTTAAACATTTATGTGAGACAATGAAAAATAGGCATAGAATAAGATAAAGTTTTCACTGGATGAAAACAGCAGGGGTATACCCATGCTCCAAGCAAATATTTAGAAGTATGCTAATACGACAAATCAAAAGTGAAGCCTTAGCCCCCTCCATCCAGAAAGATAATCTGCAATTAACTTCAAAGCTAACATTTTCCAAAGGCACGAAAATAATAGAAATACAAATCCTGCTCAGTTTAATTAAACCAATGCTGATTATTCAGCTGTTGAATTCAACTGAAATATGTTATGATCTATAATTAATAGATTTACTGAAAGAGTAGTAGATCCTTGGAACAAACTTCCAGCAGACGTGGTAGATAAATCCACAGTAACTGAATTTAAACATGCCTGGGATAAACATATATCCATCCTAAGATAAAATACAGAAAATAGTATAAGGGCAGACTAGATGGACCATGGGGTCTTTTTCTGCCGTCAGACTTCTATGTTTCTATGTGTGTACAGGGACATCCATAGCAATGTGGATGAATTAAGCCTTATTCTTGTTGTTATGTGTGGCCTCCTTCTTGACTATTGACTCCATCTCCACCAGAGATGCTCCAATATGGAGCTCAATGGTCTACACCAGCGAAGTCCTTCGTAACACAAATGCAAATCACATAAAGAACCTCACAGAAGCAGAGAACCTGTCTCTCCACAAGAATTGAGGAACGGTCAGTCAATCTCAGGGCTGTCAAACTAACAACTCACAGACCAGATGTGTCACGGCCATGCCCATGCCTGATTTAGTGAATGGGAAAAAGTCATGATACGTCATATGATGTCATCATGACTACGTTTGACATCCCTGGTCTATTTCAATCACTCAGCCTATCTTCTCAAAAGAATTCTGCTGATGCTGAGAGGAATGAAGGCCTTACTTTGTTTTGCAGGATAGCTTTATCTCTTATTAGTGCTTATCTCTTATCTCTTATTAGTGAAGCCCTAATTCATTGCTTATTACTGAGCCCTAATTCATTGATTTGGAATAAAGCAACTCTCTTCATAGTGTTCCAAAAGTTATTTAAAATAAATACACCAAGTTTATTTCATTCTTATTTAGAACATTTGCATGACTATTCTTTACAATGGTAAAGTATTGTAGTACAGTGGTACCTCTACCTACAAGTACGCTTCTACTTAAGAACTTTTCTAGATAAGAACCGGGTGTTCAAGATTTTTTTGCCTCTTCTCAAGAGCCATTTTCCACTTACAAACCCGAGCCTCCAAACCTGTAACCAGAAAAGGAGGGGAGAAGCCTCCATGGGGCCTCTCTAGGAATCTCTTGGAAGGAAACAGGTCTGGAAAAGGGGGGAGAAGCCTCCATGGGCCTCCCTAGTAATCTCCTGGGAGGAAACAGGGCCTCCACCCTCCCTGTGGTTTCTCCAATCGCACACATTATTTGCTTTTACATTGGAAAAATTGCTTCTTCTTACAAACTTTTCTACTTAAGAACCTGGTCACAGAACGAATTAAGTTCATAAATAGAGGTACCACTATATATGGTTCCTCATTCAGATATCATTTAGTATTTTAATAGCTTCACTACCCCTAATACTTGAGTGAATGCCTTTAATCTCAGTTGGTAAGGAGAAAATAGCAAATTCAGTGAGAGCATTCTTGCATAACAAAGTCTTCTCTAATATGTAAAAAAATGTGATTAGCATAGTTTAATTAAGCAAAGTTTACATATTGTTTTACAAATAGGATATCTGGGAACATCTGATTACGAAAAAATAGATGTTCTAATGAACCATGACTTAAGTACATGAAAAACAAATATTTCAGTTACAACACAGAAAAAAAATCAGGAACAAAAAGAGAAATCTTTTGTGTATAAGAGCTTGCCATATGCACGGTTTGCAGAGAAAATCAAAAGGAAAATTATAGCTACTGGGCAGCCCTTAAACCATCATAAAAATGCAGTGCTAACAAGAATGAAATGGAGCTGTATATTCATTTTAAACATGAATGAGAAAATGAATCAAATGGGCCACAAATGCTTGATTCATCTTTATTATAATGAAAACAAATGGAAATACAAAAGAGGAAGAGGAATGAAATTTTGTTTGCTTTGTTTCCATTCAATACCATTCCTTCCTAATTGTTTTGCACTGGAGATGCTGTTTTGCATTGATGCAGAGTCTGAAAGGCTCCTTATGTTTCTCAAAAGAGGTGGGAGATGGGAGAGACCAGAGATGCATATAGTGAAACTGACAGGCATGTAAGAAGCTTTTTAAAAGTACTGTATAGCCCTTCATCCCAAGATCAGCATCCTTTTCTGACTTTATTGTGCAATTTTATACAATTACTTCAGTCTTGGGTTCCTTACTGATACAGGCCACTCTGCACACCAGTAGGAACAACCGCGATGCATCAGACCAGAATACCTCCAAGACCGTCTTCTGCCGCATGAATCCCAGCGGCCAATAAGGTCCCACAGAGTTGGCCTTCTCCGGGTCCCGTCGAATAAACAATGTCGTCTGGCGGGCCCCAGGGGAAGAGCCTTCTCTGTGGCAGCCCCGGCGCTCTGGAATAAACTCCCCCCAGAGATCAGAACTGCCCCCACCCTCATTGTCTTTCGTAAATTGCTTAAGACCTACCTATCACCAGGCATGGGGGAATTGAGACATCTCCCCCAGGCTTATATAGTTTTATATATGGTATGCTTGTGTTGTATGTTTTTTAAATAATGGGTTTTTAGACATTTTCTTTTAAATATTAGATTTGTTCATTGTACACTGTTTTATTATTGTTGTGAGCCGCCCTGAGTCTGAGTAGAGGGGGGGGGGGAATCAAATCAAATCAAATATAAGCAAGCTTTAGGTGACCAGCAGGTGTGCGGATGTATCCCAGTGAGATTTTGCTACTGCACATGTGCAGGAAGCAAAATCTTGCAAGAGGATGTTCACGAGAGAGAGATTTTGGTGATTTTTTGCTTCCGTGTATGTGCAGAAGCAAAAATTTGCCAAAATCTCGCATATGCACACATTCTCTCGCAAGATTTTGCTTCAAGTACAGAAACAAAATCTCGCTGTGATCCACATGCTTGCCCACCGGTCATTCAGAGCTGCGCACACATTGCACCGGTAGCGACAGTGAGTAGGAACCCCCACCTGAATGACTTATACAGTACGCGTATATGTGTGTGTGAGTGTGAATGAGAGTGTGTGTGTGAGAGAGAAAGATGTGTATACTAATATTTTATTAATTATAAATTATTTATATTTAGTTTTGGATTCCTATAGGCATCTTAATTGCCTCTAAAATCTGCCAGCTCTATTCCTTTAGTCTTAAAATGTTGTGTGTGTGTGTGTGTGTGTGTACAGTATTCCCTCGATTTTCGCAGGTCCGAACTTCGCGAAAAGTCTATACCACGTTTTTTCAAAAAATATTTAAAAAATACTCCGTGGTTTTTTTGCACACCAAGGGTTTTCTGGGGCTGCCTGATGTACAATACTGTGCATTTTAACTCTCCCCCACCCTCCACCTCAGACATCCTGCTTCTTTAAATAAAAGCTCCGTTTCCACCCCAGCCTTCTGATCCCACCCCTTTAATTCTCGGAGTGTTGGTACGCTCCAATTGAAGCCGAGCCTTACTGCTGCCCGCCACTGCCACAGCAAGTGCAGCAAAGCCCCCTGCTTGCTGCCCCGTTGTCCCTGTGGGTTCTGAGGGTAAGTAAAACCAGGAATGGAGAAGGGAGGGGGAGGAAGGAAGGAAAGAAAGGGAGCATCTCTATTTTGCGGAAATTTGACTTTCGCGGGCGTTCTTGGAACGTATCCACCGCAAAAGTCAAGGGAACACTATACACATAAAAGGAGGGAGGGAGGCGGGAGGGAGGGAGGAGAGAGAGGGGGGACCCTTCAGGAAATATACACACACATGCACAGTCATTTTGGAAAATTAATATAAATAATATACTAGTCTATGGAATTTTTTTATATTTCCAAAAAAC
Source organism: Erythrolamprus reginae (assembly GCF_031021105.1). Taxonomy (NCBI): domain Eukaryota; kingdom Metazoa; phylum Chordata; class Lepidosauria; order Squamata; family Dipsadidae; genus Erythrolamprus; species Erythrolamprus reginae. Next base: position 284,500,754 of record NC_091951.1, read on the forward strand.
AACAAGAACACAAAGGTCTAAAGCAAGCAAGAGGCCAAAAAGAAGCAACATGGATATGGGTTGGGTATACATGGAATCTAGTCTTATTATTTCAAGGGCAACTGATCTCATTTCCCCTGTTGCATTGCAGTGCACATAACATTGCAGCCATCTGTGTACTTCCAGAAGCCTTCACCCATCATCATATTTTTTAAGATTTCACCTTGAAAGAAGATGACAGTGTGACCAGGACCTGAGAGTTATGTGTTCCTAACTAATTATTGCACATTGCAGGGAAAATTGATTGTTGGCCTTTTCGGGAAAATTGTCCATCACTGTTGAAAAACATGTGAGGAGGCCAGGGATATGATAGAACAGTGAGGATAGAACTATAAAATGTTGAATTGAGGCCACAGGCTACTTGGAAATATAGAATAAAGCCGCTAATGAAAAAAAGAGAGAAATTTTAGTAAGCAATTGAGCTTTGGGGAGACCAGAGTTACTCTAGATTACTAAATTATTCTAATAAAAAGATTTAATCTGCTTGTATTTATAGTAAATTAAAGGTTTATGCAAAGAAACAGGATTATATTAAATAGAGAGAAGTTAACAGTGTAATATCTGCCCATAATAATGAAATTTTAAAAATCTGTGATCTCATTATGATGAACGATAATAAAGATAAAAATAGTGGCTCTTGTTCACTTTTAACATCATGCTTTGTTGTTCAAGGTCTGAAGCTGTTTTTGAGGTATCCTCAGGTACAACTGAAAAAAAAATCCAACTTGAAACTTTGGAGACTCATAGTCAATCTATTGACAATATTGAATTGAGTGTTGAATTAGTCATCTGACTTAGTACAAATATACTAATGTTTTTATTTTTGCCATAAACATTGTGCTAATCATTAACTGTATCTATGTAATACAATAATAATACAATAATAGCCGTATAAAATGCTATACGTCAGTGGTCCCCAACGTTTTTTCCACCAAGGACCAGTTTCAGCAAGGCAATTTTTCTATGGCCCGGTGGGGGCGGAAAGGGGTGTGGTTGGGGGCGGGATTAAGCATGGGGGTGCTGGTCCTTCCCGCCCCTCTTTCCCGCCATCGCCCTGTGGCCGGCAGAACCTGCCTCCCAAACCCTCTTGCCTGGCGGCAGGTGAAGCACTGGAGGGAGGGGGTCAGGCCGGCCCTCCTGCCTCCCCCCCCAGCCAAAAACGCAAAGGCGTGCCACGGCAGAAGCCAAAAGAGGCTTGAGCCTCCCGGTCCTTCCCACCCCTCTGTCCCGTCCATCGCCCTGTGGCCGGCAGAACCTGCCTCACGAGGCCTCTTTCCCAGCGGGAGATGAAGCACTGGAGGGAGGGGGCGGCGGCAGGAGGACTGGCAGCTGCTGACTCCACGGACCGGTGCAACATGCCCCGCGGCCCGGTACTGGTCCGCGGCCCGGTGGTTGGGGACCCCTGCTATACGTAATGTTAGAAATTGTTGTTATTGCTAATTACGACTAGTAAATGCAATCGGGAGACATGGGCATGCTAAGCAGTTCTGGCGGCTTCTGGTTTCTGTTATATTGAAGTCCCATAAAATAAATTATAAAAGAAAAGGTTGCGGTACTTTTGTTCAAACCAGTAGTGGGTTGCTACTGGTTCTGACTGATTCGTGCGATTCAGTGGTGGAAATTTGGCCGAACCAGAAATGATAACCAGCTTGCCATGCCCCAAAAATGGTTCCCCTGTTGCCACTGCTTGAAAGCAGCTGGCAATGAACCTTCTGTGTGTGTGCAAAGGTTTCTACACATGTGCAGTTGGCCAGTACTCAGATGTAATATGCACATGAAGCGTGTATTTTTGACATAACACACACACTTTCGAACTGGTAGGGAAAGTAAGAGAAATCCATCATGGCTTCAAACGAGTCCATCTGTTTGTTTGTTTTTTTATTTGAAATGTTAAGCTACTGAAAATGTAGAATGATTTCAGCCTTGAGTGATTAAATTATTATTTTTTCTTTTTCTTTTTCATTTCAGGTTTTGATTTTTTGGGGATGATTGGGAAACTTGTCTTGTTTATGGTATGTTATGTTCAAGATGGATAGCTTGCATTGCGGAGAAAAGAACCCTGCAGAGAATAAATGTTTTCAAGCCACAGTACATCTGCCATCATTGTTCTATGAAAATTGATGCCTTGGTCCAAAATAAAATGTTGTTTTTATGGTCAGCGTAGAGCATGGGAAACTATAACTTCAATAATCTTTGTTGTTTGAGAGCAAAAGGGATTAGGATTAGTGCAATGACTGGAGAAGGGAATCATTTTTTAATTGTCTTGGTAAAATGTATGCTTACTATCATTTTGCTTTTGTGATATAAAACAATTAAGCATGCAACCAGGTCCAAACAGGTTTGACCATTCCAAGCCTGCAAGGATTTATATACAGATACAATATTTGGGCCATTGAGCTGATGTATTTGCTATGATTTAGTTCCTTTTTTCCCCTTCTGAAGTGAAGTCATGTTTAGAAGTTCATCAATAAAAGGATATGCCCATTTGTAGCTATTAAAAGAGTAGCATCAACCCTCTGCATTTAATTTATTGCCTGGTTTATCCAATCAGCATTGCTTGGAGCTCTACAGTCCCTTATGTAGCATCAATATCCAACCAGAGGGGAATAGGTTGAATGAATGCCTTTAACTGTCTTGTCTTATTGAAAGAAAAAAACTGGACTAAATATTATCTATAAATTAACCAAGGGATAAAAAGCTTCAATCTGCCGTTCAATTTAATTGTCAACTCCCCAACCCCATTGCACCAAAAGGCACCATTTCAGTCATTCAGAGGGAGTATCTGACATTGGTAACAGCCAGTGTGTTGGGCGTGGTGTAAGTCTGGAGGAATCCAATGGTAGATGTCCTCACTGCACTGATATCAAAGGGAGAGAAAAAGCTAGTACTTTTTATGGTCCGCTAGTCTGTACCAGTGACTGTATCATTGCAAATTTTCTTATCAGAGATGCACAGGTTGGGTTTTCAATCCAACTTAAATCTCTTTGAATTGATTATGTTATTTAATTCAGAAATTCAAATCAATTGAGAAGGTTGTTAAATCTGTTAAATCTCTTTGAATTGATTATGTTATTTAATTCAGAAATTCAAATCAATTGAGAAGGTTGAGCCAATTCAACTTTGTAGCTTTCTCTGGAGCATCAGATTAGATCAATTCAATATTCAGAGCAGATTTTAAAACATATACTAAGAACACTTATCCTCTTCCAAATAACAAATTATATCATATGCATCTGAACTTATTTTACAAACTAATCCACCCAATTTGGAAAGTCCGTTTGATTTGTTCTTTTTATTTAAGGGTCATCTAAGTGAACCTCCAAATTGAATAATTTCATAGTTCTAATCCAGGACTTATTTTTTAAACAATATCTTGCCTGTAAATTGGCTTTTAAAGTAGTTTACAATATAGCTAAATCACAATGTTGGTTATAAAATAGTTTTTATTTAATGCTATCAATAACAGTAACAAAAGAAAAATTAAAATACACAATTGCAAAACCTCAGTCTGAAATCCTGAAAAATTAAAATCCTTTAATCCGTCAATCTGATGTAAATTATCATTTTCTTTATTGAGATTCTCTATTTTGGTCAGGAAGGATGAAGTAACTGCACATTTAAAATCTTGTTCAAGTTTCTTCTGCTGTAATAATTCCTAAGCAGCTATGAATTATTTGTTCTCTGGGATTAAGTTATTATTTAAAAGCATATTTCTTCTGCAAAGGCAAATAGCAACAAATTATATTACCTGATTTTTCAAATTATTAGAATCTTTTTCAATTATTAAGTATGTTCAGTGTACATATTGAATAGTTTTTGTAACATCAAACATCAGAAGAAGCTTTCAAAGTATTGCACTGTAGCTTAGTTTAGTTTATATTATTGCCATTGCATTTTATACAACAAAATTAAATGCCATCTTTTTAGTGTACATTATAACTATAAATATAAAACACACATATCCTTCACTTTCTATACAATTGAATTGAAAACTCGATATTGCATTAATATTGCTCTATGAAGTAGAATTTAATATTGTCCTGGGATAGAAGCTGTGTTTTAGTCTATTTGTCCCTGTTTTTATTATCCTGTACTGTCTGCCAGATTATAATAGTTAAAAAAGGGTGTGTGTGTGCCCAGGATGAGATGGATCTTTAAGAATGTTTTGAATTTTATTTTGGCAGAGGGAGGGAAAGTGGTGGCTCAGTGGCTAAGATGCTAAGTTAATCGATGCGAAAGGTCGGCAGTTCAAATCCCTAGCACTGCATAATGGAGTGAACTCCCATTACTTGTTCCGTTTTCTGCAAATTTAGCAATTCAAAAGCATGTAAAATGCAAGTAGACAAATAGGAACCACCTTTAGTGGGAAGGTAACAGCATTCTGTGCACCTTTGGCATTTAGTCATGCTGGCCATATGGCCATGGAGACATCTTTGGACACTGCTGGCTTACCCCTGAAACAGAGATGAGCATTGTCCCCTTGAGTCAGACATGAGTAGCACTTATTTGCAAAGGAAACCTTTACCTTTAAGGCAGTGGGAGCTAATTATGCTTTTTTATTTTCTCCCCTTTAATATTACACTTAAGGATCCATCTTTTTTCTCATGGTAAACCATTGCAATATAAAAACAGACAGAGTTTTTTTTCATTCCCTGTGCTATCTATTTTTTTGGAAGAGGTTTTTTAAAAAATAAGTCTAGCAAAACACCATTTCATTTTTGTAGTCACTATCAACTATAACCTTCAAGTAACTACTGTAGATAAACAATGGAACTGTGTATTACTGGACTTATTTTTTTTAAAGAAAAGCTCAGGAAAAAGTAGATAGCCTAAATATATATATATGCAGACATACACAAAAGACTCATCCGCAGGAAGGCATCACAAAGGAATAATTTAACCGATGGACATACTTTGAATGTATTTTATATTTTTTGAGAAAAAAAGTTCTGAAAAGAAGGGGTTGCTCTTTGTTGGTTACGTTATTTAACAGAGATGACATTACCATGTTCTGTTAAATATACTATTCTCTTTTTATTTTATTTTTTTTATATAATTTTTTTTATTAATTTTTAACAAATTTATATTACACACAACATAAAATAGTGCATAGTGAAATGTGCCCCCCACCCAGACACACACACATTCCCCACCACCAAATCGGGGGTGTTCTTGTATAGTCCACTTGACCCAAGAGCAATATATTTATTGACATATAGAGTGATTTCAATTTATTTCTTGTAGCTTGGTCTCGGATTCTGCTCGTCATATATCGTCTTACCTTATCCCACCATCCCATCAGTTGTCCCAACTCAGTTTCATTTTCCAAATTTATCCTTTTATCCATAATTTCAAATTGAATATGGTCCACCATGTACCTATACCAATTTTGCATTGTCCATTTTGTCGCATCCTTCCAACCAAAGACTATTACTGCCTGAGCGCTTTCTATTGCTGCTTTTTTTATTTCTCTAAATTCTCCCATCGCATTGCTTTTAACTAGTACTGCCATTTCCTTAGTGATTGTCCATTGTATATTTAGCATTCTATTGATATCCTCTTTCACTTTTTGCCAAAATTCCTGCACTATCGGGCATTCCCAGAACATATGCATAAACACTCCTTTATCTTGACACCCATGCCAACAATTCCCCCTGACATTCTGCTGAAAGTGTGCGAGTTGAATGGGAGTAAAATACCACTTATGTAATATTTTCCTTCTCATTTCCCTGATTCTTGTATTTTTAATTTTCCTTATATTTTCTACTATATTTTCCATCTCTTGTATCTCTACTTGTATCTCATTTTGCCACCATTTAGTCAATCCTTCAATTGTGTCCCCATAAATATACTATTCTCATTAAATATAATCTAGCCCTGTCCCAACTTTCCTGCTATACTCTTGCTGTCATAACTTTCTAGAAGTTTAGCATGCACAATGAGGCATCAGCAGCATTCAAAATGTATGCATTATTATTCTTAGCCTGGCTGGGCTTTATCAGCGGTGTCTGAGTTTTGCCAACACATAGGTGTGACTGCATTGCACATAATAGGAAAGCAAATCCATTTTTAAATTGGATCCTGTTTCATGAGAGCTTTGGATTCTGTATTTACCCAATTTCTGGATTTGTCAGTCATGCTGCATCTTCATACTGCCACAGTGATTTGAATGCCTAATGGTTTGCCCATGTTTCTTTTATAGGGAGAAGACAAGGCCAACCTGATTTGTATTTTAACAAAACTGTGACAGTTTCCTCCCTCCAAACTTGCTTCTTTGAAACAGTATCTGGTTCAATAGACTTGAATGAGAAGCACGTTTCCATTCCTTTCTTTCAAGTGATAATGGAGAGGAGAGATACAAATTCTTGCCTTGGGTTTGCCTTGTGACTTGTTTTTGTTTGAGTATGTATGAGGAAGGACCAGCAATTACAGCACAGAAAGTGCAGCTCACAGCACCCTACATTTACTAATGAAATGGTGAATGCTAAAGATATTTTCCTATGAAAATGATCAAATGCAAGCAATTTTAGAAACAACTCTTTGGTTTGGGATACATAGCACTCTTCTAAAAGCTTTTTTTTAAAAATCTGCCAGTAACCTCCTGGGTAAAATCCAGATGAAATAATAAAAGGATGCAAGAAATGGTTTTGCTGCATAAGTAAGAACTTCCTGCTAGTTGGTTCAGATGTTACATGAAACAATTACTTACCCCCAGTGAAGGGCTACCAAAATTTTTACTACCACACTGTGGGTGTGGTTTATGCATTTTCTTTCAACATCTTTCAGTGCAAATTGGATGCTTTGGGGTGGAGCTCCATTTTCACTACCCCACTGCATTCCCCCGTCTGGACAATAGCCCACCCCTGCTTATCCCTGCAAAAATAACTGCAGAGGAGCCTCAATGTAGCTGCAAGTCCACAAGATCTCTTCTTGTTATATATTGAATGCAAATAAACTAAATCTGCTAAATCCCAAGGATATGTAAAGGAAAGAGGTTGAGGTTGCTTTTAAGCAATAGCCTGTGGGTTTCCCTTGTAAATCAAATTAAGGTCACCCCTAATTTAGGATTTGCACATTAATAGAATGAAAGAGAAGCAGTCTGTTAAGGAGAGAAAAATATATTCCTCTATATAATGTTTTATGGAGGAAAGGCAACTTTCATTGACACTTGTAACGAACAATTAAAAGCTAGCAGTATGGAACTGTTAAACTTCCAAGTGGTTACTTTCAAGCCTGCTCCCATCTTTCAACCTAAGTCTTGCATTCAAACAGCATCCAGACGGTGGAATGCTAAGCAATTTCAAACTCAGAACCGATTCTATAAGATGCTTTGTTTGTTCATCCTGTAAATCCTGATCTCATCTGTTAAGAACACCCGAAGAATTTGTGACCAGATTTCCACTCTTCCCCAAAATGCCAATTACTTTTTACTGTTTGAGGACATGAAGAATAAGTAATCAAATTGGCCAAGAAAATTTAGAAAACAAGTCATGTTGCAGAAACCACTTTTGAGGACCTGATAAATTGATTTATGAATAAAAGGATTCTTGGACTATGGGAAGATGGTACATGATATAGTATATGATGCTGGCCTAGATGGTTAATCTAGCCCAGATTTTTTTTTGTAATGTTCTATGCAAACTGAGCCACTGTTTTTCTGAAATTTGTTAATGCTGGACACCAATTGTCATAAAATAAGTATCAGAATCCATTGGAATTTTCTTAAGATGTCCTATAGATTGTGACGAGTATATTGGAAAATTGGAAATCAGTGAGGAGCCTGCCAAATCTTTTTTGTTTGTTTTAGAAAATTGATTTATTGCTCAAAAGTGTTCCCCTTACGCACTAGGGAATATAAAAGAAAATACTAATAGGTCAGGTGTGTCTTTTTTTTTATCTTGCTCATTATACTATTATTCCAGAAGATGACATATTTATTGCAAGCATGAAAACCATTTGCTTTTCCAACATATTAAAAGGTATATTCCTATTGATACTAGATACAGCAAAAGCTAACAATTATGGAGAAAAATATAGTTGAATCTGTTAGATATCTTGCCCGGTTACCTTCCCAGTTACAGGGTAAAAGTCAAAAGTTCAGATTTGTTTATTGCATGTTGATTGGTTGGCTTCTTTTGGCGCTAAAAATGTATCTTTGTAAAGCTGCCCTGTTGCTGGGGCTAGATTGTATAAATACTGAGAACTGTCATCAGTGTTCCCTCTAATTTTTTGGGGGGGTGGGCGGAAAATTATAGTGTCTGAGCGGCAGTCCCTTCGGGACTGGGCGGCACAAAAATAATAAATAAATAAATAAACAAACAAACAAATAAAAAACCCACCCTGTTTTGCCTCAGAGAATTTCAAAATAAAATACTGTACTGTGTGTCTATAACAGTGAGCTCATAATAGGGCAACTCTATCAATATCAAAATGCCACTTAAATAGTTGAGCTAGTTTCAAACTAGATTTTGATTTTCTTTCTCTCTTCCTTACTCCCATTCTTTTTCTTTTTCTTTTCCTTCCTCTCTTTTTTCTATCTGTTTCTCTCTCTTCCTCTCTCTCTCCTTCCCTCTCACTCTTTCCCTCTCGGCTTCTGGGCAGGTTTGGAAAACTCTGAGTTGATGATGATTTTTAAGTGAGCGATTGCTCACTGCTCAGCTTAGAGGGAACTATGACTGTCATTGTATAGTGCTCTCAATACACAATTGCTTTTTGACTGCTGTGAACTGCCTTGTCCTGTCAGAGCAATAAACCTTGCCTTTGATTCAACCTGATTTTGAGAGTTATTACAGAATCCTGTTGAGCCACTAGAAAGAGTGCAGAGAAGAGCAACAAAAATGATTAGAGGACTGGAGGCTAAAACATATGCAGGAGCTGGGTATGTCTAGTTTAATGAAAAGAAGGATAGGGGAGACATGCTAGCAATGTTCCAATATCTCAACACAAAGAAGAGAGAGTCAAACTATTCTCCAAAGCACCTGAAGGCAGGACAAGAAGCAATGGATGGAAATTAATCACAAAGTCCCTTCCAACTCTGTTGTTGTTCTTGTTATTTGAACTGAGATTAACAAAACCAGGATTCCATTTTTGTATTTGATTCTAAGAAATAGCTTTACAATTTGGCCCAATTTTGGCATGTTTATATTCCTTTAAAAGCCAAAAGACATTGGCTGGATTAGACCCAGAACATAGAAAGAATGTAACATTCCTTCAAGGGTGGCCTGTTTCATTTTCCCTTTACTTCTCTTCCCCACGATGTTATCAGAATAACTTTACATTCAAAGAATATTCTCACGTTCTTTAAATACTATAGTTTTCTTTGATATTTCAAAATTTGCCACATCAGTAGATAGGAGAGAGGGATCTCTTGGCTCCTTTATTATCTAAGATAAACATTCTATTGCTCCTATTCAAATTGTGTGTGTGTGTGTAGAGAAGAATGATTAGTACCTGGTTGTTATTCTCTGTAGGGTATGTTGCATCTCATTCTGTGGAAATGAAATACTTGGTTTGGCTTGTTCTTGGATTCCAATTAAATTTCATTTAAATCCTTAATAAGGTATCCTTTTGGCCATTGTTCAGTTGGTCAGCTATGATCAACTTCTGGAGTTATTGTTATGGTTCAGCCTGAGGCCGATCAGGGTCCAGCTGTGTCTTTGCTGGCTCCATGCCCGGAGGAGGATGACAGCGAAGAGGAGGGGGCTGAACAGTCAGACGGGGGAGAGGAAAGTCAGGAATGGGACGAAGGAGAACAGCATGAGAGCCCCGGGGGGGGGGGGGGGCTCTCCCCAGCCAGTAGCTTGGAGTCATTAGGTGATGAAGCACAAGCCGTCATTGACATGCGACAGAGACGGTCAGATCAACGAAAGGAGCAATTAAAGAAGTATTATCAGCACTGAATTAGGAACAGCTGGGCTTGGGTGTGGTCCTCCTTAGCAGGGTTTAAAAGGCAGGCAAGCCCTTGAAGCCATGTGGAGTGTTATCAGTTTGGAGTTGCGTTATCCTGTCTTGTTTCTCGGCGTCTCTGTTCCTGGCTTGTGGCCCAGCAGTTTGGAAGACCCGTGGGAGGTGTAGGTCTGCTATCTACAGCCTCGTCTTGGCAGCAAGAATCCTGTATTGCTGCATGGACTTTTGCCTTCGTGGATATATTTGAAGATACAGCGTTTTCCTGTTTGTAAGGACATTTTCTGTTACCTGTGTTTTTCTTGAATTTTATAAACTGCCTTTGCCTTTTACCGGTGTGTCTGGCTTCTCTTTTTGGGTTGGTATTGGCTTCCGGAGTGACCCAGACAGAACAGTTATTAACTTGCTTTTATCCTTTGATGTATAGGCATTCTCAGTTTCTACTAGGTTGATTTGGAATCTTTTTCTTTCCTTCTTTCTTTGCAATGGTGACACCCAAAACAGTGCTCTTACCAATCTTAAGGTTGGAATAATGTTGCAAGTTGTAGAAGAGTTACTGAGTTGCTTCTCTTCTGAGCTGCTTCTTTTCTGAGTTGCTTCTTTAAAAACTACGCAGAAGCCTGCAATTTAGCCCTTCACATCCGAGCTACATAAAGCTCATCTGCTTCAAAAACCCAGTTTACTTGGTGTAAGAATAATTCCCGCTGGCAAATCAGAACATTAAATTTGCATAAGAAGAGCGCGAAGAGAATATTTCCATCTGAGTGAGATGACATCTAGAAGAAAACCAAGGAAAATTAATATGCGAAGGCTTGCGTAAATACATAAGTGCTCCGTGCATTTAGTCTTGAGGTGCCATTCAAAGCACTACCAAAAGTCCTCATCTATTTGGCAAGAATATCTAAATAACAAAAGTACTTCAAGTAATGCATTTCCTTCCCTAATGACTTTTGAATTGAAGAGACATAATTGCTCCCTTTTCACAAAGAAAAGTCATTTGATAATTTGGAGCTGAACATTTTCGGTAGGAAGCTCTTGTGTTCCAGCATCGCTTTGCCAAATAATTAAAACATTAAATCCTAAAGTCTGAGTAGAGGTTTTATAAATAGGTATCCTAGTTATGGCCGCTTTTCTCAGAAGTAGTGCATTTCAAGTGAATTGGCTGAATGAAGAATTATTTCATCTTTACAGGTCTATGGTTACTATTACTGCATTCCTGTCAAACAGGCAACAAGTCGTCAAAATTGGAAGCGCCATTTCCACCCCCATCCCTGTCAAAAGTGGTGTTGCCCAAGGCAGCGTACTAGGTCCTACCCTTTTCATCCTATACATCAATGACCTCTGCGATAATATCACAAGCAACTGTGTGCTTTTTGCCGACGACGTGAAACTTTTCAACACCACTGACAACACACTCACTCTCCAAACAGACCTTGACTTTGTTTCATATTGGTCTAACACCTGGCAACTTCAAATATCAACCAACAAATGCTCTACCCTCCACATCGGCAAAAAGAATTCAAACCTCATATATGAACTGAATAAACAAACCCTCACAGCCAACCCACATTCAGTAAAAGACCTTGGAATACTAATATCAAATGACCTAAGTGCTAAAGCCCACTGCAACTATATCGCCAAAAAGGCTTCCAGAGTTGTTAACCTGATCCTACGTAGCTTCTGCTCTGGCAATCTCACACTACTGATTAGAGCCTACAAAACTTATGCCAGACCCATCCTCGAATACAGCTCATCTATCTGGAACCCACACCACATTTCAGACATCAACACTATCGAAAACGTCCAAAGATATTTCACCAGAAGAGCCCTTCACTCCTCCACTCGAAACAGAATACCTTACGAAAACAGACTAACTATCCTAGGTCTTGAAAGCTTAGAATTGCGGTGCCTAAAACACGATTTAAGTATTGCCCACAAGATCATATGCTGCAATGTCCTTCCGGTCAACGACTACTTCACCTTCAACTGCAACAACACAAGAGCATGCAACAGATTCAAACTTAATATTAACCACTCCAAACTTGACTGTAAAAAATATGACTTTAACAATCGAGTCGTCGACGCGTGGAACTCATTACCGGACTCTATAGTGTCTACTCCCAACCCCAAACATTTCTCCCTTAGACTCTCCACGATTGACCTCTCCAGATTCCTAAAAGGCCAGTAAGGGGTGTACATAAGTGCACTGATGTGCCTAACGTCCCCTGTCCAATTACCTTTCCTTTTCTCATATATCCTATATATTCTCTCCGTCTCATCCACTCCTCTTCTTTTTTACTTACTATCCCTATATATACTACTTAATGTCTATTTCATTCCATATGTATTGTATATTGGACAAAGAATAAATAAATAAATAAATAAATAAATAAATAAATAAATAAATAAATAAATAAATAAATAAGTAAGTGAGTGACATTTGGATTGTTTGAGAACGTCTATATGCAACTTTGTAGATTGTATTTGGAAGTATCTTTGTCCAGCCTCTCAGGAGGCAAATCTTCCTTCTGGGGCACATTGCATGTGTCAAAAGAAGGAAGAGGAAATACAGAAGCAAACAAATGACAAATGAATACTTTCTCCATGGAGAAACTCCTGGGAGTCTGCATGCTCTTTCTTCCTCAGAGTGGTACTGGCAAGTATATCTGCAATCAAACAGGCTGCAAACTATCCATGCTAAAAAAATATACATTTGTTCAAGGAAATAGCAAATTGGTGTAGACAAAAGTAATGATGTCATTGTAATGATGTCATTGTGGAGAATACTTTTACTTTTACCCCATTGCTTTTCAGATATGGTAATAAGCACCCAGAAAAGAAAAGAAAAACAGCATGGATATTCAAATAAGTCCCAAAGTCCTTTTTTTCTTAAATGCATTTTCAGCAAATACAAATTCTGAGTGGTTGCTATAAAAGGCTTTCATGACTCTTTGTCTGTAATATGAGGCAAATATCTGTAAAAATCTGCTCTGAATATTCTATCATCTGAACAGTAGATTATAGGTTTCCTGCCTGTTTTTAAAGTTTACATACTTCTTACAAAAAGAAGTGACATTTCAATTTCCCATACAGTAAATCAACAGGGATAATTTGGGCTCTTCTGTTTTCCATGTCATTTGATCAATGCTAGAAAGAAATTGCTCTCTTTCATCTGTATAATTTGACCAGTGTGCATTTTGAAATAAACCAAACAATTGTAAAAATGTTAATCTGTGTGCATGTGTGTGTGTGAGAGAGAGAGAGAGAGAGAATTTCCTCTATACAATTGCAATTATGTTTAGCCAATATATAATACAATGTTAGTTATTAATAGCTTTGAAATTTGCAATTTAGAAAATGTAGGCACAAATGTTATTTGCTTTGTATTGCCAAACAGATTTTGAGATGTGTAATGGCTTATCGTTGTTATCATGTTATATTTCTCATAACAGCTTGAAACAGATAACTAGGTATTCTTCAAAAACTGCTGAGAGTAATTGATAGCATTGGTGGTGTGTGAAATTACTGTTGGTACAAATACTCAATTAAAATCTTTTTGATCAACAGTTTATTGAACCACCCGATCCTCATATTCTTGCTCAAGGTTTCATGACCTATTGATGTTCATTACTTTGCCCACCAATTTTTTAAAAATAAAAATAAAATGAATTCATATTTAATGTGAAGGGGTTGAGAAATTATCAAGAAGGTAACATGTGCCACGTTGCTGATTTAGGCTTTGATTATGCACAATAGTTTTCAGGTTTTCAATGATGTCATAGTGATCCATGCTAAATTGTAGTGACAATGTAGTGATACATGAGTCTATACCAGTGATGGTGAACCTTTCTTCAATCAGGTGCTGAAAGAGTGTGTGTGCATGCTATTGCACATGTGTGAGTGCCCACACCCATAATTCAATGCCTAGGGAGGGCAAAAACAGCTTCCCCCATCTTCCGGAGGCCCTTTGGAGGCTGGAAAATGGCCTGTTTTCCAACTTCTGGTGGGCACAGTAGGCTCGTGTTTCACCCTCCACAGGCTCCAAAGGCTTCCTTGGAGCCAGGCGAGGGTAAAAATGCCCTCCCCATCCCCATGGAGGCTCTCTGGAAGCCATAAATGCCCTCCCAGAGCCTCTGTGTGAGCCAAAAGTCAGCTGGCTGGCACATGCATGTTGGAGCTGAGCTAGGGCAACAGCTAGCGTGCCAGCAAATATGGCTTTGCATTCCACCTGTGGCACTCCTGCCATAGGTTCACCAACACTGGTCTAGATTATAAATACCTTTTTTGGGGGGACTATAAGACATGTTTCTTCCCACCTCAAAAGTGGGTGGAAATGTCTGTGTATCTTATAGAGCAGTGTTTCCCAACCTTGGCAACTTGAAGATATTTGGACTTCAACTTCCAGCGAATGCTGGCTGGGGAATTCTGGGAGTTGAAGTCCAGATATCTTCAAGTTGCCAAGGCTGGAAAACACTGTTATAGAGCAAATATTAGAGTGGAGAAGGGATTGGTGCAGGACTGATGAGCTGTTTTAGGTAGCATGGATAGCTGTCTATTCCGTTTATTGCCACCTATTGCCACCACTGCCACCTGTTCATGGCAATTAACTGTGAATGGGCTGGGGCAAACAGGCCACAGCAAATAGCCCATAGCAAATGACCCATGGCAAACGGCCCGTGGCAGTGGCAAACAGGCTGCAAAGGCAGAGGCAGATTTTTTTTTCTTGTTTTCTTCCTCTAAAACACTGACGAAATCAATGTTTTACTACTAGTTCTGGGTCATGGCTTGGTGAGTATGGTGTGGCTGGGTGGGTGTGACTTGATGGGCATGGTAGGGGAAGGATACTGCATAATCTCCATTTCCACTCTACTCCAGGGGAAGGGTACTGCAAAATCCTCATTCCCTCCCCACTCTGGGGTCAGCCAGAAATGGTATTTGCCAGTTCTCCGAACTACTTAAAATTTCCACTACTGGTTCTTCAAACTACTCAAAATTTCTGCTACCAGTTCTCTGAAACCTGGTGGATTTCTCCCCTGATAAAGTTTGTGTGTGTCTTATAATCAAGAGCATCTTATAGTCTAAACAATACAGTAGTAGCTCAGCAATTCATTTTTACATATAAAGCTGGGGTGGTGCAGCAGGTAGAGTGCTGTACTGCAGGCCACTGAAGCTGACTTGTAGATCTCTGGGTCAGCGGTTCAAATCTCACCACCGGCTCAAGGTTGACTCAGCCTTCAATCCTTCCAAGGTGGGCAAAATGAGGACCCAGATTGTGGGGGCAATAGCCTAGCTCTGTTAAAAAAGTGCTATTGTTATCATGTTGTAAGCTGCCCTGAGTCTAAGGAGAAGGGCGGCATAAAAATCGAATAAATAAATAAATAAATAAAGCTACCAACACTGATCTGCCTAGGAAGAAATTGCACTCATATTTAAATTATCAGGTATATAAAAATGTACATATGGATAAAAGAGATTGGAGAGAGGGAGGGAGGGAGATAGAGGTATGCATTTAAATTTTTATATAAATATGCCTAACAAATCAGACATTTAACATCTGACAATGCAAAAACTAATAAAATTTTAAACAATTATTGTGTCCTCAATGATATGCATGAGTTTTCCTTACTCCCCAACTACTGATGTTTTTAATTCCCCATCTCTAGCCTCTGGTGAGTTTCTCTTTCACCACAAGTTGTGTACACTCAAAAATGAGATGTTGATTTTGTTGTTTCCTAAGATGCAGAATAAGTGTTATTGGAGACTCTTCGGTATGTAAGTTACCCTCTTCAAACACTATTTTAAATTGCTACGTGTGCATTTGATAGCACCAGTTTACAAATTTTATTTTGATGGAGTTAGAGACAAGTCATTGCAGGATGCTAAGATGTCTGATTGCTTTTACAGTGTTTATTGTTTTTAATACAATTTTCCAAGCAGCAAAAGGTAGAAGGAAGTAACAGCATTTTTATTGATGAATTCTCCTCGCCAATCCTTAAGAACATCCTGTTGATACGATCTAGATGAGATCACGTACCAACCACTGATAGTGTCCTATATCATTCTTGCTATGTGAGATATATGAGATCATGTAGGCATGAGATGCCATTAGAGGTAGGCAGTTTGCTGTAAATAAGCTCCACAATATCTCTACATCCTTTGGCTGAATTTTTGGTGAATTTTCAGGGCTATATTCTCATTATCATGCCATCTAATGTATCCAGAGATTGCTAGTGATAGCCATTCCACACATCTTTTCAGTGAAATAAACTACTAAAAGATTTATAGAAGCCCAGTATTTCAATTTCATTTATTGTGGAAAGTGATTTTAAAAATATTAGTTCTCTAATTAATATATTTCTTTCCTCAATATGATTTATCAGTTTATAGAGAGAAACTTATCTCATTCAGCTTCTTGCATGCTCTAAGAAAGAAAAAATAGAACGTTCACTTTCAGAGTTGGCTAATTATTGGATCTGATTAAATGGCTTAACAAAATAATGTCACAGGAAATAATAGATTAGCCTTTAGCGTATTTGCTATTTGAATTACTCTTGAAAATCTAACCAGATATTCACTACCAATTAAAAGAACTCTGAAGCTTTAAAATGTTAAATTCTCAACATCAAACACAAGTTGCTCTGCAAGCAAATGTTCCACCTTGTCTTCTTGGTGAGTTCTCAGGAAGTTAGAAAATGTTAGGGTACACCATTAGTGGTATTCAGTTACTTCTCTACCGTTTTGAACATGAGAAAGAAATTGCTCACTTTGCTCACACAAAGCCCTTCTGTGCATGCACAGAGCATCCATGATAACGTTCAGGCAGGTGGGCAGAGCTTCCCACTGCTGCCACTATCGGTTCACTCGAACCAATGTGAATTGATAGAATACCACCACTGGTGTATACTTGTCATTCAAGGAATGTAGAAGTTTGTTGTATAGCAACAACAACAACAACAATAGTAATAACAATATTTTTGTTGTTGTTGTTGTTGTTGTTGTTGTTATTATTATTATTATTATTATTATTATTATTATTATTATTATTATTATTATTATTATTTAGATTTCTATGCCGCCCTTCTCAGATGACTCAGGGCAGCATAGAAATCAGAAATTATGCAGATGTATACACTGCCAGAGTGTGTGATAAGAACCTAACACTCTACAGTTCATAAAACTGGCAATCAGCAGTTCTGCATTCTTCCTCTTGACATAGACTTGGCTGTTGAAATTACCTTGGGAAGTTGAATGAGATATTTGTCCTTCTGAAAGCAGAAAGCCCCTCCAGAAGACTTTTGGAAAATGCTGAAAATAGAATTATTCTGGAGACATTCTCTCAACTTGAGCTTTGTTTTATTTCTGGTTCTTTTCTGTTATTTTTCCATCTTCCTTGGAAGTTTTATGATGTTATGATTTATTTTAATTCTATTATTGGCATTGTAATTGTTGCTCCATTGCATATAGATAGATAGATAGATAGATAGATAGATAGATAGATAGATAGATAGATAGATAGATGGATGGATGGATGGGTGGGTGGGTGGGTGGGTGGGTGGGTGGGTGGGTGGGGTGGGGTGGGTGGGTGGGTGGGTGGGTGGGTGGATGGATGGATGGATGGATGGATGGATGGATGGATGGATGGATAGATAGATAGATAGATAGATAGATAGATAGATAGATAGATAGATAGATAGATAGATAGATAGATAGATAGATAGATAGATAGAAAATTTCTTTTAATTTGGTGTTGATGGATTGCAACTATTCCTACAGTCTTAAATCATTATTTTACAGCTCTGGGTGATTCTGTTTTATTTTATAGCAGCACAGCTTAAGGAAGGAAAATTGCATGTTGTTCAAAGCCACTCATGATTGGAGCAGCTTATAAGTTCTGCAAAATAAATAAATAGAGATGACAAAGACATTAGTTTGGCCGGTATTTTTTAAGCAAAAGTTTCTCAGCATTCTATTTTCAGAAAGTGTTGTTTGTCTCCTTTACCAGAAAAATGACACTGGCAGACACTGATCAATTACTTAACAATTAGCCTGTCAGGTCCTAAAATATGATATCTTATCTCTTGTGCTATCAATTTCCATATGAAGCCACTGTGAAGAATCATTTGCAGGTTTGAAGCAAGTTGCCATCAATATGCTAAAACTCACTTACCCAGCATGCTCCAGATCATCTTGTCAACTCATGCACTGTTGCAGTGTGGAGCAGCATCCCTCTGGAAACCTGGATGATCAATGCTGTTGCCATTTTGTAAGGTGCTAAAGAATGGGTGGTTCCTTCACACATTTGGAGTAGGGCATCACTTCAGCTCTGTGGGTTACTTGTGTAGTAATTGTTGGTTTTTTTTCCTAATTATAGATAGAATAATCTCTTTGAATCTGTGGCATATTGCATTGCCCAATCAATATGTGCATTGATTGTGGTTACCCTTTCTTCTTAATTAACTGAGTTGTGAATGAAATAAAATTGGCTAAAGTGAAATTTTTGTTCGTTATTCTGCAGAGGGGGCACACTTCTGCAGAAATCCCTGTTCTAAATGAGGTAGCATTCTCTCTGAAAGAGGAGCCTTGCAGTTTCTAGACAATCAAGTAATAGCAATAGCACTTTGTTGTGGTTCAGCCTGAGGCTGCTCAGGGACCATCTGTGTCTCTGCTGGCTCCATGCCCGGAGGAGGATGACAGCGAAGAGGAGGGGGCTGAGCAGTCGGACGGGGGAGAGGAAAATCAGGAATGGGATGAAGGAGAACAGCATGAAAGCCCCGGGGGGGGGGCTCTCCCCAGCCAGTAGCTTGGAATCATTAGGGGATGACGCACAAGCTGTCATTGACATGCGACAGAGACGTTCAGAGCAAAGAAAGGAGCAGTTAAAGAAATATTATCACCATTGAATTAGAAACAGCTGGGTTTGGGTGTGGTCCTCATCAGCAGGGTTTAAAAGGCAGGCAAGTCCTTGAAGCCATGTGGAGTGTTATCAGTTTGGAGTTGCGTTATCCTGTCTTGTTTCTCGGCGTCTCTGTTCCTGGCTTGTGGCCCAGCAGCTTTGGAAGACCCGTGGGAGGTGTAGGTCTGCTATCTACAGCCTCGGCTTGGCAGCAAGAATTCTGTATTGCTGCATGGACTTTTGCCTTCGTGGATATATCTGAAGATACAGCATTTTCCTGTTTGTAAGGACATTTTCTGTTACCTGTGTTTTTCTTGAATTGTATAAAACTGCCTTTGCCTTTTACCAGTGTGTCTGGCTTCTCTTTTTGGGTTGGTATTGACTTCTGGAGTGACCCAGACAGAACACACTTAGACTTATATACTGCTTCACAGTGCTTTTACAGCCCTCCCTAAACGTATTGCCCCCAACAATCTGGGTCCTCATTTCACCCATCTCAGAAGGATTTGAACATTGAGTCAGCCTTGAGCCACTGCAACCCAAACTGCCAAACCTCAGGACAGAATCCTTCGCAGCTTCTTCTCTGGTAATTTTGAACTGCTAACAAGAGCTTACATTTGTCAGACCAATCCTAGAATACAGCTCACCTGTTTGGAACCCACATTGCATATCTGACATCAACACAATTGAGAGAGTCCAGAAATATTTCACAAGATAAGTCCTTCACTCCTCTTCTCACAACAAAATACCTTACTCCGCCAGACTTTAGTCAACTTACAACTCCATCGTCTCCGTTCCGACTTAGTTATAGTTCATAAAATCATATACCAGTCCTACCTATTAATGACTACTTCACCTTCAACTGCAACAACACATGAGCACAAAATCGATTTAAACTAAATGTCAATCGCTCCAAACTTGACTGCAAAAATTACGACTTCAGCAACAAGGTTATCAACGCCTGGAATGCGCTACCGGATTCTGTGATTTCTACTCCTAACCCCAAGACCTTTAACCTTAGACTATCTACAATTGATCTCTCCTCCTTTCTAAGAGGTCTGCAAGGGGCGTGCATAAGCACACCACTGTGCCTACTGTCCCTGTCGTATTGTCTTCTTTTATTACTTTTTATCATTACTTATCTAATATTTTATTTGTACAAATTACTACAATAAATAAATGAATGAATGAATGAATGAATGAATGAATGAATGAATGAATGAATGTAGTAGCCTGCAGTACTACATTCTAACCACTGCGCAGCATGGCTCTTAATAGTGTGATGATAAGAAAAGTCTTTTATCAGCCTTGATTGATTGATTGATTGATTGATTGATTTTGTCCAATACACAATGAGAGTTTTAGTGGGTATACACATAGTAAAATATATCTAAGAAAGAATAGAAGAGAAGATATAGGAATAAAACATATCAAGGAAAGAATAGAAGAAGAGATATAGGAATAGAAGAAAGGTATAGGAGATATAGGAGAGCAATAAGACAGGGGACAGAAGGCACTCTAGTGCACTTGTACTAGACACTTACCCTTTTCTCTTTTAATAGGGATTCCTCATGTGATAAAACCTATCATTTTAAAACAGTTTCTGTGAAATTTGGTTACCTTTTTAGATTGCTAGAAAGTGGCACTAGGAGCTGTTGAGTTCTAGACTGTAGGCCACAGCCTCTCATTATTTGATATTGACAGTCCGCCTTGAGTTCTTTATCTATTATTACGCTTTTCTTTCTGGAGAGAACAGTTGCTTCTTCTTCTGCACCCTCTAGGAAATAATATTAACTAAGTTTACATTATATGTTCAATGAGTGAATCATTCTGATATTACAGAATATTAAATGGCATAGATAACGAGCCATATCTGACTCATTCAGCATAGAGTTTGAAAAGATTTAAGGCAGTAGTTAAAATGAAAAATAGACCAGTGCCATTTGAAAAAAGGACAGTCATTTTCTATGATGAATTTGTATTTGATTATTCACAAAAATAATGAATTGGCATCATGAAAATAATCAGCATTAGTAAATTCCCATTCATCATTATCAATGGGGAATGAATTTCTCTCAGCATATCTAAAGGGCTTTACTCAGCATTATTTCGTGTAAAAAGAAAGATGACCTTTGCAGGTGCTGTAGGTGCATTGGTAAATTGCAAAACAATAAAAGGGATATATTCTAATAATTAAGAAAATCAAAAAACAAAACAAAACAATGGAGATGTGCATTCTAGGAAAAAACATAATGTTCCATTATAAAATACTTTTTATAGCTAGGCTACTAATCTTACAACTTAACTGCTACCATTTCAGTGCACACAATGGTTTTTGAAAATTTACACTGTAATAAAGGTTGAACTAAAGATTAAATTACAAAAAAAAAATCAAGAAAGAAAATACCATGATTTTCGAATATATCCATATTCATTTTACATATTTATTTTCCAGACCTGAGAAAGGGGGATAACGGAGATGAAAATATTATAAAAATTACCATAAGTAAGTCATGGTCGTGGAGTTGCATCATATTATTTTTCAGGTTCTAGGACAATAGTATGTAAACATAGGAAAGAAAAAGAAAAAAAGAAAAAGTTTTGAAAGATGCAAATGCTTGGTACACCCATATAACATCTACACTCTGCGAGCTGCATTGGCTTCCTATTAGTCCTGTAGTTATTTGTGTATGATATGACTGTATGTATGTTTTTATATATTGGGGTTTCTTGTTTTTTAGACTTTTTAAATGTATTATTGTTATTTTAGATTCTAACTATTAGGTTTGTTATTATATATTGTTTTTATCATTGCTGTAAGCCGCCGTAGAGTGGCAGCATACAAATCTAAATAATAATAATAATAATAATAATAATAATAATAATAATAATAATAATAATAATAGTAGTAGTCGTCGTCGTCGTCGTCTCCGGGCACAATTCAAGGTGTTGGTTATTACTGATAAAGTCCTATATGGCTCAGGACCAGATTATTTACAGGACCATCTCTTGCCATATACCTCCCAGAGACCTATAAGAGCACACAGAGTTAGTTTCCTTCAGGTCCCATCAGCCAAGCAATGAAGGTGTGCGGGACAGTGGGGGAGGGCCTTCTCTGTTACCGCCCCTGCTCTATGGAATCAACTCTCCCCTGATGTCTGTACTGCTCCCACCCTATTGGTCTTCCGCAGGGCCATGAAGACTTGGCTTTGCCGACAAGCCTGGGAGCCATGAACCACCAACAACAATGGCTAAATTGTATAAATGTTTAGTATGCATGTTGGGTTAGTTTATTATGTTTATTAGGATTTTTAATTAATGGTTTTATAACTTAGTTTTATATTTGACTTCTTTTTATTGTCTTGTATTTTATATTGTTGTAAGCTGCCCTGAGTCCTTCAGGATTGGGCAGCATAGAATGAATGAATGAATGAATGAATGAATAAATTACAAAGAAATATTTTTAAAAAGTTCCCGGAGAGGGACAGCATATAAATCCAATAAATGAATGAATGAATGAATGAATGAATGAATGAATGAATGAATGAACGAATATTATATATAGAAAACTATTTTTAACTACACCATTAAATTTTGACCTCCATGGAATAACATTGATCAGAGTCTATATTATCTCTATAAATATCCAGTTCATAAAACAAAAGTGAACACATTTTGACAATCAAAGTTAGGAAATATGGGGTTTTCCCCAATATGGAAAATAGTCCATGCTAGTCCAATGCAGAAACATATTTAAATAATATTGATCCTTTCAATGTCATTTTAATATATGGGTATTAAATCAAACTGGAGCAACAAGCTCATTTTATTAGTAAATCTTCCCATACACATCTCCTATTTCCAATGTAGGAAAGTAGACAGCAGACTCTTTATATACATTGTAGGATAGCCAGTAAATGTTTTAAAATTTAACTATTTAATTAATGATTAATCTCATGTTAAAAAGCATACTTAATACTGTTTAAGTCCCATAGGATAACTTTCTTAGAAGAAATTTCAACTCTTTATTTCACAGATCTTGCAAATAACTTATCTCTAGCCTAATGATACTTTTTTGTTTATTTAGAGATTGTAGAATCATTCCAAACACATTCTCATTTTGATAGCAATTTTGGAGACTGAGATATTGTTAATGCACCTGGACCAAACTGTGAAATTAGGAACTGTTTTATATATACAGAGTAAAGTTAGATAACTGTGTGTCTTCTTGATTAGAGATTGCCATCTGGAGGGACATGAAAGCATACCTTTTCAGTTGCTGCTCCTCCATCTGGGATAACACCCCTCCAGATAGCCAAACAATATTCTCTCTTTAGAAAATATTTGACTTGGTTGCTTTATCAAGTTTCAGGGGCAAAAGTGCTATGACCATTCCTCTGGATCACAATTTTATTCATATTTTGAATGTAAATTCTTGTGTGATTTTAAAAATTTGAATCTTGATTACTTATTACAGATTGTATCCCACTCAAAGTCAGTTTGTTTTAATTAATTAATTAATTAATTAATTAATTAATTAATTAATTAATTAATTAATTAATTGGATTTATATGCCAATGTTTGAGAGGACAGTGAGGAAGAACAGCTGCTAATTCAAATTGCTACATGTCTGGCAGGTTGTGGTTTTCCACTAATATATCATTGACAATCCCATCTTATGCATATTATATGCACTCCTTGTGGAAAAATATGATTTTTTTCCTATTACAAAGTAATTTCAGGTTTTAAGTTGTCCAATTTGATAACTATCTGTCTTACTTTGAAGAGATATCTAAAACCTTTTGTTGTTCTATAAAAGTAATAAAAATATGTATGCAAAAGTTTCTACAGTTCAAGGGATAGAAAAAAATGGTTTGAAAAGTTTTTTTAAAAAATAGAGGGAAAAGATGCAAAATAAAAATTAGAACACCACACCACTCCCCCCAAAACAAAGTAAAACCTAAAAAGAATAACCCCAAATGAGGCATATTGGAATCACAGTGCAGGAACTGTCCTGAACTAAATCAATCTACTTTTAATTTTAAAGTAAAACAATTAAGAAAGCTATGTACTTAGTTTCCAACAGCATCTGGGTAATAAAACATTTCCTAGTAATAAACAGGGATAAACAGACGTTGCTGTGGAAAGGCATCCTTTAAAATGAGCTGGTCTAGGAAACAGAAATGAAGCAGGGAAATATGTCTTAATTTCTGCCAATTCAATCATTTCTTCACAACTAATACAATCTTCCAGCAAACAGATTGAAGCCCATATATGTGGATATCACAGATGGAGTACACTGAAATAAAATTTTATTTATTTGATTTTTATGCCGCTCTTCTCCTTAAACTCAGGGCGGCTTACAACATGTTAGCAATAGCACTTTTTAACAGTGTCGGCATATTGCACCAACAATTTGGGTCCTCATTTTACCCACCTCAGAAAGATGGAAGGCTGAGTCAACCTTGAGCCGGTGATGAGATCTGAACCGCTGACCTACAGATCTACAGTCAGCTTCATCTGCAAAGATACAGCCACTCTCAAACATTTCGTATCATGGAAAGAGCATTTAATGGAATAATGTTCTATATTACTGGATTGTGCTCTTTTTAAAAAACCACTCCCAAGACAAGAACTCTCACAAAGCATTGGTGGCAAGGGTTGTGATTAGGATTTTAATCATCAGCAACGTATTGTCTGAATGGGGCTCCTATTATCTGTACTTCCATCAATTTTACTTTGAATTGTTTTGGGATTGTTTTGGGAACAATTAATCAGAGAAATACCCTGGTCCTTTTACCTACCATTGTAAGATTTTGTAGATTTCTTGCCTAAGGATACAGCTAAAATGTATATCATTGCTATAAGGTGGAGATAAATGAATCATTGCTTCTCACAAATTTGCCATGTAGCCATCTGCCATTCACCCACCCACTCACTCAAATATAATTACCTGTAAAGGGCTGAATATATACTGTATATCACATTTGTCAAATTCATTGGAAGATAAACTCCACTATTTTTGGAGGTCTTAAATCTATACAATTATTGTTTTACTACCAACCCTGAATGTATATGTATGATTTGAAGCTGGTGAGTAAGAGATCTCTTCTTGAAGCTTAAAAAAAGTTTCTTAAAGTAAGAAGCAGAAAACTTTAGGCTTAGGAAAAGAGTAGACACACAGGTGTTGATTTTTAAAAGTGGGAGAAAAAGACCCTAGATTTAAGCCTTGGAACTACCATAACATATCTGTTAGATGGAGAACTGCTTTTATTTATATAGCTCTCTAATGCACCACAAGGACTGGTTATCTAACCATCTTGAGTCTGTTTGAGAATACAGAATGGAGAGCAGGTCTGAGCAGCATACCCAATACATAGATTTGACAATGTGCAAATGAAATCTGACAGGCTCAATCCATTAGGAAGGGGCAACATTGTTGCCAATTTCCTCCAATTATCTCAAGAAATAAAGATGTTATCAGCAGTATCAATTTTATTTATCTACTTCTGTATTTTTCATTCATGTTCCCAGCCAAGCTAGTTGATACACAAATACATTTTATATTAATTTATTATTTATTAATTGGATTTCCAGGCTGCCCCTCTCCGAGGACTCGGGGCGGCTGACCACATATAAAATATACAATACACAATATCTTAATCCAATTAACTAATTAAAAATCTAAAAGAGAGCATGAATACCTGCATTTGAAAGGCAGGTATCTTTCATGCCTGTGTACTATATCAAATAAAGTTCCAGAAGCCCCTCTCTTGCACAATTATGCATTTGAAAGCATTTCTATAAAAGGTAATGAAACTACAACTAATAGGGCAAGAATGGTGCATTCAACTGGCCAGAGCTAATGGTGCATGTTCATGTGAATCAGGCTTCTGATAAAACTCATTACAAATGCACATTAAAGAAATTGGCAATTACATAATGTTTTAGCCAGGAGTCTCCTCTCTAACATCAGTGTTAGCATTGTTAGAATTCTGTTTAGTGAGTTCATTGCATTCAAGTATTGAAAGCTAATTCAGCAGACTTGCTTGAAAATTAACACCAAGTTAAATGCTATCCTGGTTTAATTTTTACCTCAGCAGTATTGATTTCAAGGTGAAGTGAACACCACCTCTCTCCAAGAGCGATCCCATAATTTCTACAAATATTTACTAACATGTAACAGTGTTCTGAATTGTTTGTATCCACTTTATTTTGTTTATGCTGCCATAATCAAATGTTATTATTCTTTATTTCAATTCTCCTGAAGCCATTGCACCCATACAGGGCTTCTACACAGGCCTGAACCTTCCTCACACATCATTTCATGTATGGGACCATTGGCCGCCTTAAGGCCGGCAGCG
Source organism: Erythrolamprus reginae (assembly GCF_031021105.1). Classification (NCBI taxonomy): domain Eukaryota; kingdom Metazoa; phylum Chordata; class Lepidosauria; order Squamata; family Dipsadidae; genus Erythrolamprus; species Erythrolamprus reginae. The sequence continues at coordinate 284,526,953 of NC_091951.1, forward strand.
TTTCCGGTGGTGGCGGAAGCACTACAGACGCTGGTGGCAGGACAGGGGGGAGGCCAGGTGGTGCCCGGCACCCAGTCCTTTGGACCTGCAGAGGTACCTGCAAGGTGATGTGGGCAGGGAGCAGGGGAGGATCACTTGGATGTGACCCTTCCCATGCTGTGGCGGTAAGGGGTGGAAAATTGGATGAAACCGCAACTGTGTGATCTCCTTTGGGCACCTTTTGGAAGGTGATGGGCCGCTCCCTGCCATGATTACAAGGCTGGACCGGGCCGGATATGGAGGTGAGATGCCCTTGGGGCTCACTCACCACATGCCCAGAGATGACAACCTGGGTGGGTGAATCTTCCCACATACATGGAGGGAGCATGGGAGGGTCAAGTTCAAGTTCAAGGCCAAGGTGACCCTCCTTTGCTCAGCAGGGGGCATCACCCTAGAGTTGCTCAGAAATGTTTTGAATGGTAGGTCCGCCCTCTTGGTTTTACCTCTGCAGGTAATTTAAATTGATAAATGTGACCCATAAATCCCAGTTATGTGTCCATGTGCTTACTCCGCGTCCATCGCAATGTAAGTTTACCTATCATCTTACATCCTGAGCCTATGTAATATGGATTTGAATCAGATTTCTTTTTTTCCTCTCTCTGGGAAAAGCTGTAATATTGGAAAAGATGGAAAGAAGGAGGTAAAGAAAACAGCAAGTAGGTAGATTCAGTTACAATGACAATAGATGTAGTGTTGGAAGACTTGAAAGATCAGGCTAGGGAACATTGTTCTATACAAAATCTATGTGGCTGCTCAGAATCAACACCAACTTAATAGAACATAAACAATCAGTCTTTATCCCTATAAAATATGGATGGATGGATGGATGGATGGAGAGCAAGAGAGAAACAGACACATGCACAAGGAAAGAGAAAACTCATCATTTTGATATATAGCAATAGCATCCGCATTTAGATTTATATACCACTTCACAGTGCTTTTACAGTTCTCTCTACACAGTTTACAGAGTCAGCATATTGCCCCCAACAATCTGAGTCCGCAATTTACTGACCTCGGAAGGATGCGAGGTTGAGTCAACCTTGAGTCAGTGAGACCCAAACTGCCAAATTGCTGGTAGCTAGTGATAGGCAGAAGTAGTTTGCAGTAGTGCATTCTAATCACTTTGTCACCATCCAACTCTACAGAAAATAAGTCAAAAGAGTTTCAAAACCTTCCTTATCTTTTAAGAAAACTACATTTTCCAACAATTGTTCAATTAACAAGATAAAATGATTTTTTTTTAAATCAAAATGATAATGGGTACAGCAACAAAAAAATATTTTCACATGCACTTCCTTATATATTTTCTAGTGAAAATATACATACAGCACTGATGTATGAGCAAGTCATCAGTTTGATTATTCCCACAGGATACTCTCTGTTTTGAATCGTAAATGTCAAGAGCATAAATATATTTCCAAAATTCTAACAATGAACATGTATCCCACATGTGTTTGGTACATTACATAATAAGTGCAAAGTATGCCACAATACAAGATTTCAGGGGAGAGTGAAAGAAAGCTTGACTACTGACATTCACAAGCCTCATCTATCTCTGTTACTGATCAGTGAAGCATTGTAAGCAATATGATACTTACATCAGCGGTAAAGAATTATTTTCTGGTTAGTAACATAAAATATTCATATCTCAAGGTGGGGATGTCTATTTTTTTTTTAAAAAAAGCTGCATTGTAAAATAAAAAATAAAAGCTGTATTGTATATTCCTACACCAGGGAAATCTGCATATGAGAAATATCTCTACATATGCATATAATTAATTGCTTGGAATAGTTTTTCCTCCTCTAGTAGTAAGAGAGGGCAAGAAAATAGAGGCAAGTCCTTTGACATCAGTACTTTAACATCTAACTTCTTGTCCAACAACTCTGTTTTGTTTTAATGATTCTTCAGTGTTTTGAAATATTTTTATTACCATGATGGCCTGGAAGCTTACTTGGATAAGGAAATTATTCTCAGAATGATAATACATTTGATCTCAGCTTAAAAAACTACAACCCAGAATAATGTTATAATTGTATAACAAACAAAACTATATTTGTATATTAAGATCTGTTGAAGCATGGAGAACACCAGAATCTAAACAATGTTTATCAAAATTCATTATAGCAAAGTTAATGCTTCTTTTAAAAAAATAAAAAATAAAACAAATGTAGTAGACTATATGTTCCCCAGTGTTCTGATTTGTTTTTAAAGTTCTCTATAATCAAAGTATGAGATAATATCTGACTTTTTAGACCTCTGGATAAATTTATTTCCAGGTAATACCGTGATAAAAATTTTGTTCCGTTCAAGTAAGGACTTATGATAATCTATGTAAGGATATACATATTTACTAATAGAGAAATAAATAAAAGCTGTAAACAAAGTATACTTTAACTTAATAGCATATAAATCAAAATCTAACATTAAGGCAGTTTGGAAATGTGTTGTTTTGTATTGTCTATTTGTTTTTTATTTTTATGTTTTTTAATGTTTATACTCAATAAAAATTATTTTTTTAAAAAATGTTCCGCTCAAAATTCTCTTAGAATCTTACTTCTCTTATCATTCTGGAAGGGAACTTTAGAGACCATTAAGTCTGACCCCCTTCTCAATGAAGATTCCATTAGAACCGTGATGGTGAACCTAAGTCATGCATGCCACAGGGGGCATGAAGAGCCTTATTTTTATTTATTTCATTTACTGATTTTGTCCAATGCCAGTATGCAAGCTGTTGCCCTAGCTCAGCTCCAGCTAATTTTTGGCTTCCACTGAGGCTCTGGGAGGTCATTTCTGGCCCCCAGATAATCTCTTAAGGGGATGGGGGAAGCTGTTTTCACCCTCCTCAGGCTCCAAGGAAGCCTCTGGCATCTGGAGAAGGTGAAAAACAGGTCTACCAAGTTGAGAAACATGGGAGCAGGGGGTGTCATGTATGGGGGGCAGGTAAGTGTGAGGAGGTCACACCTGCATGCATGGGGGGAGCAGGGGCATTGAATTATGGGTGTGGATATGAATGTGCATGCAGTAGTGCATGGGCAATGATGGGCTCCTACGGGAACAGACAGGAACGCAGTTCCGGTAGCAAAATTTGAAGCTCCACCCCAGAGCACCCAATTTGCACTGAAAGATGTTTAAACAAAATGCATAAGCCACGCCCACAATTTGGTAGTCAAAATTTTGGTAGCCCATCACTGTGCATGGGTGCACACTTTTGGTACCTGAGGAAAAAAAGGTTCGACATCACTGCGCTAGAGCATCTAGTCATTGGTGAAATAAAGCTCATTATTTCATATGACAGAATCTTTCTTTCGTTAAAAACTCATATATTTCAGGAAGTTCTTTTCTATCTGCTTCATAAGCCTCTATCTTCTTTCTTATAGTTTTAATGAATGGTTCTGCATCTGATCTCTAAGACAATATAGAACAAAACAAAACCCTTCCCATATTTGCAGACTATTATCTCCTCTCCCCTAAGAATAGCTAGATGTTTTAATCATTCCTCATGGACTTTCAGACCCTTCACTAACTCGGTTACCTTTCTTTGAACTTACTTCAGTTTGTCAGTGTCCTTTTGCAGCTGAACTCTAACTAACTCTATCTAAAAAGGACAGTACACAGTAGCAAATTACTTTCTGTAGAAAATTACCTTTTGTGATTTGTATTATATACCCCTATTAAGAACCTCAGGATAATATTTACTTTTTCAGCAATTGCATCACACTGATGGATAACTACTGACCAACAGAGACATCTAGCTTTTGCAGTTAAGAATATTAAGTTGCTGTTAAGAAAAATTAAGCTGAGTGCCACACCATGTGCACTAACCAAAGAGGTGATATGGAAGAAGGGGAACTCAGACACAAAACAGGTTGTAAAGAAAACAAACCCAGGATCAGCCAAAAAAACCCAACCCTGAAATGCCTATATACCAATGAACAATACACTTCTGAACTAGAAATGCAAGTATTTAGAGGGATAGATGTGATATTGTTGCCATTACAGAAATTTGGTGGGATGAAAGTCACGAATGCAATATTTAGGGGGATTTAAATTGTTTAAAAGAAACAGGTCTAATAAAAAGAGGTGGGAGAGTGCTATATGTGGGAAATAACCAGATCTCTACAGAAATACAGCAGAACAACGATGAAAACCATCTTGAATACATTTGAGTCAGTGTAAAAGGAAAAAAAGAATGATATTGCCATAGGTGTATACTCTAGGCCACCCACCCAAACAGACAAAATGGATGAACTTTTTGCTAGTACCATATATACTCGAGTATAAGTCGATATTTTCAGCACAAAAAATGTGCTGAAAAACCCAACCTCGACTTATACTAGAGTCACTGACTTTCACTGACCTGAAAACTGTCCCAAAGCTCCACAGTTCCGATGTGAAAGGCAGGGAGGAAAGAAACCTCATGGCTGGCAACACAAGGGTTTTTTTTTCTTTCTGCTCTTGCTACCCTTCAGCTGCCTGATTGGCAGCAGGCTGAACCAATCACAGCTCCTTCTCTACACAGAAAGGAGGCACTGAGAGAGCTATCTGATTGGCAGCAGGATATGTAACTAGGATATGTAATAATGGGGAAACTTAACTACCTTGAAATCAACTGGTAGACAAATTCTGCATCTAGTGGAAGATCAAACATAGCAGACACCTTTCTCTCCTAAAAAGTAGAGAAGGGAACTAGAGAATCAGCCATTTTAGATGTAATTCTCACTAATAGAGATTAAATTATAGAAGGCATTGAATTTACATGAACCTTGTGAGTGGAGTGACCATGCAATATTGGAAATCGACATTATGCAAACAAGCAAAAAATAAAGTCAAACTACAGTCTTGGACTTTAAAAGACCTGATTTCAATAAACTTAGAGACAGCTTAGGAAGGATTTCACTAATGAGAATCCTCAATGGGAAAACAACCCAAGGAACTTGGGAAAATTGGGAAAAGTGAGATTATAAAAACCCAGTCAACACAATTGAAATGTAAAAGAAAAATGAGAGTCTCAAAAGAAACCAGCATGCCTGCACAAAGAACTCTCTGGTAAATTGGAAGGGGAGGAAAGGAAAGGAATAAAAAGTGTGAAAATAAGTGTATAAATATGGCAAATATGAGTGAATAGCCCAAACCTAGAAAGATGAGTCAGGAAAACTAACTAAATAAATAAATGAAGGCTTGCAACAAAAACAAAAAAACAAAAAATCTACCTTCTTTCAACATGTAAAAAACCAAGGAAAAATCAAGGAAGCTATTGGCCCATTAAAGGGACAACATGGCAAGAAGGTGACAAGCAGCAAGGAAAAAGCAGAATTGTTTAACTCATTTTGCACCTCATTTTGCACAAAAGGAAAAAGACAGGCCAACCTATCAAAAACATGAAAACCACCCTGAAAAGATTAGGAATTCAAGACTAAATAAACAAGAAAATATAAGAGAACTTGTCCACCATAGACAAGTTTAAATCACCAGGACCAGATGGGTTACACCCCAAGATTTCTAAGGAATCGGCAAACATGATCTCAGAACCATTGAACCATATTTTTTAAAGATCTTGGAGCACCGGGGAACAATCAGATGACTGGAAAAGGTCTGACAAACATGGGTTAGTCAAAAACAGATCATGTCAGAAAATCTTATGGCATTCTTTGATAATGTGACAACATTAGTGAACCAGAGAAGTGCTGTGAACATAATTTACTTGGACTTCAGTAAGGCATTTGACAAAGTATACCAGAAGCTAATACTTGATAAGATAGAAAAGTATGGGTTATATGACATCACCATTAGATGGATTCATAACTGACTGAGCAACCACACTCAACATGTAGTCCATAATGGAACTTATTTAAATGGATGGAAATCTGCAGTAAGGTACCCTTGTCTTAAGCCCAGTACTCTTCAATATCTTCATCAATGGTTTAGATGAGGGTATAGTAGAGGAACGTATTAAGTTTGTAGACAACAAGCTGGCAGGAATAATAACACTCTAGAAGATTGGCTCCACATGTACAGTAGAAGGATCTTGACAGACTTGAACATTGGATCCTAAATAACAAAATATAATTCAATGGTGAGAAAAGTAGGGTTCTACATTTAGGCAAGAAAAACCAAATGCATCAGTACAGAATAGGTGATATCTGGCTTAATAGTAGTATGTGAGAAGGATCTTGGAGTACTAGAGGATGACCATTTAAATATGAGCAGAAGTGTGCTACAGCTGCCAAAAAGCCAAGACAGTTCTAGGTTGCATAGACAGAGGGATAGAATCAAGATCACATGAAGTGTTATTACTACTTTATAATGCCTTGGTGAGACCACACTTAAAAAAACCCTCCAGTTTTGTTCACCCCAATATAAAAAGATGTTGAGACTTTAGAAAGAGCATAGAGAAGAACAATGAAGATGATTAGGAGACTGGGAGCTAAAACATATGACGAACAATTGCAGGAATTGGGTATGTCTAGTTTAAGGAAGAGAAGAAATAGGGGTGACATTATAATTCTATTCCAATATCTAAGGGGCTGCCACAAAGAGGAGGTTAACCTATTTTCAGTGGAACAAGAAGTTGCCTCCAGAAGTTGTGGGTGCTCCAACACTGGAGGTTTTTAAGCAGAGATTGGATAATCATTTGTCTGAAATGTTATAGGCAGGGGTGGGCTACTGCCCGGACCAGGGTGGGATAGATAAAATGGAGCTCCACCCTAGAGCATCCAATATGCACTGAAAGATGTTGAGAGAAAATGCAGGGCGTCCTGCATAAGCCACGCTCACAGTGTGGTAGTAAAAATTTTGGTAGCCCTTCACTGGTTATAGGGTTTCCTGTTTGAACAGGAGGTTTGACTAGAAGACCTCCAAGTTCCCCTCCAACGCTGTTACCATATTCTGTTACCTTTATTGTTTTAAGAAGGAAAAAGAAAAAGGGGGATTTCTCAGGAGCTATTGCTGATAGGCTGAAACATTTCAAACTAATTTATTTTATATCTTAATCTCTAAAACTATGTGTACATAACAAAAAATGTGGGTTGTACACTGTGAGTATTCCATGACTCTTCCATACAATCAGCAGATGCATAATATTTCATCCTTAATTTTATGGACTTATCTACATTTTGCTTTCAGCATCGCTGAACCAAACATTTTTATGGATATGAGCTATATGTAATAAGTTAGGACATGAATGCAAAGAGGCAGTCATATTATCATTTTTTTATAACTTGCACAGCATGTAATATCAATATTTCAAGAAACATGGTTGTTTTAATTATTCTCCCCCTCAAATTCTGGAATGTTTCAATTGACCTCTGGATGATCTGGTTCTGTGACATAGTTGTTAGTCATGGATCAGAGGTTTAAAAAGCATACTACAGTCCTGTTCCACCCTTTGATTATCCTCATCTCTCTGCCTTTTCTTTCTAACTAGATCTTATATAAAATGAAGAATTGTTCAATAAATATGTACAGTATGTAGGTTCCACTGTTTCCCTTTATTAAAAAGGCCTGTATCAAATCTATCCAATTTTTGATAGTGCTGATGGTGATGGCTTTTGATTTATCCAAATCCTCCATCATAACTAAATTTTAGGTATAAAATATTTATTTTCCCTTTACCCCTCTCCCTTTATCCTTTCTTTTATTCTATATCATGATACTAGAGTTATAAGCTCCTTGGCAACTGAAACCTTCATATTTTTTGTCTGTAAAAGTAGTCCTCACTTACTGACAGCTCATTCAGTGAATATTTGAACTTACAGTGGAGCTGAAAAGGGACATTTATGAATGGTTCCCAAAATTGCAGCCATTATATTATCCCTATATTCATGTGATTATGATTTGTGTGGTTGACAACTGGCAAAGTTGTCCAACAAAGTCAATGGGGAATGTTTAATGCCAATCCTTAACAACTACAGCAGTAGAAAGCTGGAACAGTCATGTGACATTTCATATTACAACTGTATCACTTAGCAACATCGTTGTCAGTCCCAATTGTAGTTAGTAAGTGTGGACTAACTACATAATCTTGGCATGTTTACTAGTGGCTCAGTCTGTATGAAAATAATCATTCATCCTTATTATAAGAAAGCACATGTATGTAAAGTTCCTTTAACTACCTACCATGAAGTATTAGGATTTACTCTTTGAGCCTTAAGCCCATTCACACTTCGATTTAACTTGTAGCTCTAAAAAATGGTGAAAAGGAAAACAATTTAGAAGATGATCAATAGCATAGCTGTGGGAGAACATACTATGGTTTGGGACCTCAGAATAAATTGAGAAAAATGTGATTCAATGAAATACTCCTTCATATGCTATGATCTCTGCCAATGAATGAAGTACTGCAATCTACGGTTTCTTCAAGCTCTCAATATAAAGAAATTATATAAATTATGCAGCAATGTTGTTTGAAGTTGAATCTAATCAGTTTAAATAAAATTTGCCTCCCACTAATTTATTGCAGCTTTGCTGGCCATTCCTAGCATCCAGGATGAGCCAATGGGATAATAATAAAGATAATTGCTGAGCAGTTGGATAGTTACATGATATATAATTGATTTCTTCCCTTCAAGGTCTGGAATAAAATGAATATGACTAGAATATTCAACTAGGCTTTTGGCATGGGAAATAGACTGTTTAATTAATTATATTTTGCGTTCTTAATGGTTTAAATAAGGACAAGGGGAATTTTTCAAAGTAAATACTTTTGGAATTCCTATATTTTATGCTGCTGCTGCTATTTTGCATTCTGTTTGATGTTATTTTGCATCTTTTTTATTCAAATTGCATCATTACAGTGGTTTATTGGGAATTTAGGTTTTGGAAAAGCCACATTAAAAAAATATTGATGGTTTTGAATTACGATGCAATTGAATGCTTTTGATATTGGAGAAGACCCTTGAGAATTTTATGGATAGCCAAGAAAGTGGACACTGTCAAACAAATTCACAGTTTTCATTCCATGACCAAGCTAAAATTATTCTATTTTGTAAACATTATGCAAAGATCTAACTCTCTGGAAAAGGTATCACTGCTAGGAATGGTGATAGAAAAGAAGACACCCAACAGGAAGATAGATGGAGTCACTTACAGTGGTGATATGTGCAATGTTGGGAGACCTAAAAGAGCAGGTGAGGTTCAGATCATCTTGGAGAAAATTTATCTATATAATTACTAAGAGTCAATATCAACTTGTTTCCACACAATCAAAATTCTTGTGGATTATTATTGTTGTTGTTCTTGTTATTATTGCTCTTGCTGGAAGGGACCTTGTAATTCATCTTGTCCAACCCCCACTAAAGCAACAGTCCCTACCCCATTTCAGATAAATGGCAATCCAGTCTCCCTTTAAAAATCTCAAGTGTTGGAGCTCTTACAACCTCCACAGGTAAGCTGTTCTACTGGTTGATTGCTCTCACTGTCGGAAAGTTCCTCCTTATTTACAGGTTGAATCTCTCTTTTGTCAGCTTCCATCAGTTATTCCTTGTCTGGCCTTTTGGTGCCTTGGAAAACAGCCTGACCGTCTTCTCTCTGTGGTAGCTCCTCAAGTATTGGATCACTGTTATTATGTCACCCTGGTCCTTCTCTTCGCCACACTGGCCATGCTCTGTTCCTGCAACTGCTCTTTGTATGCTTTAGTTTCCACTTCATTTGTTTGGTTGTTTGGTTGTTTCATTGTCTGTTTGTTTGTTTGTTTGTTCATTTGTTTGTTCATTCGTTCATTCGTTCATTCGTTCATTCGTTCATTCGTTCATTCGTTCATTCGTTCATTCATTCATTCTCCTCATGGACATCCTGGTAGCTCTCTTCTGCACTTTCTCTAGAATTTCAGTGTATTTTTTTTATAGTGTGGTGACCAGAATTGGATGCAGTACTCTGGTTGTGGTCTAACTCAGGCTTTATAGAGTGGTATTAGTACCTTTCTAGTCCTAAATTTAATTTAAGATACAATTTAGAATTGCACTGGCTTTTTTGGCTGCCACTGCACATAGCTGGCTCATATTTAATGGGTTGTCCACCAACTCTCCAAGATCTCTCTCACAGTTGCTGCTATTCAGTGTGGTTTCACCTGGCTTATATGTATATCTTTGGGTTATTTATTGATTGATTGATTGATTGATTGATTGATTGATTGGATTTGTATGCCGCCCCTCTCCGGAGACTCAGGTTGGCTAACTTACTTAAGTGTAGGATTTTATTTTCCTGTGCATTGAATTTCATTTTGTTTGATTGGGCCCAGTGTTCAAATCTGTCAAAATCCATCTGGATCCTGAGCCTGTCCTTTGAGATATTAGCTACTCCCACCAGCTTGGTATCCTCTGCAAATTTGATTAGTTCCAGTAGCGGGTTGCAGCCAGTACGCTCCAGTACGGCTTCCCGGTAGAGAAAATGAAGCTGCATGTGCACCTCCAGCTGACCAGTGGGTGGGCATGCCCATTGGCATGAGATTTGGCTTCTGCACATGCACCAGAAACCAAATCTCACACAAGGACATGTGCACAAACAAGATTTTGATGATTTTTGCTGACTTTTTGCTTCTGTGCATCTGTGGAAGCAAAAATATTGGTGAAAATCACCAAAATCTTGCTTGTACATACATCCTCACACAAGATTTGGCTTCTGGTGCATGCGCAGAAGGCGAATCTCATGCCAACATGCACGAGACCACTCACCAGATACATGTGTGAATGTGCCAGTCACCAGGAGCATTCCAATAGCACGAATGAAGAGGAATCCCCACTTGGTTAGTTCCCTTTCTATTCCCTCCTCTTGGTCATTTATGAAGATATTAAAGAGTACTGGGCCTAGAGCAGAACCTTTTGATATCCCACTGCTTACTTCTCTCCATGTGGACTTAGACCCATTGAGGACTACTCTTTGGGTGTGGTTAGTCAGCCAGTTGTTCATCCATCTGGTATTGTAGCTGTCTATCCCACTATTTTTTTAACTTACAGAGAAGTAGGCTGTGGTCTACTTCATCAAATGCTTTGCTGAAATCCAAGTATATTATGTTCACTGTATTTTGCTGGTCTATTAATTTGGCCATGGTATTGAAGAATGAAATGAGATTGGTTCAGCATGATTTGTTCTTAACAAGCTTGTGTTGGCTACTGGCTATCAGTTTCTTTGTTTCTAAGTGGTGGCATATCTGTTTTTTATTTATAGATCATTTTTTTCCAATATTTTAAGCTGATTGGTCTGTAGTTACTTGGGTCTGTTCCTGGGTGTATACTTTCAGCTAGAGGGCAATTTAAAGTGCCCCCCCCCCCCCCATAAATACAAAATAAAATAAAGTAAGTTAAAAATACTTCACTAAGGAAGATTTTGTAAGCAGAACAGTTTTCAACCCTAAGTAGCTGAAATGTTAGGATATAACTTACATTTTACAGTATTATGATAACTGGAAAACATAATTAAAGATATCAGCAAGGAGCAATGTCTTCTACATAAACATTTCCTATTTTGTTTTGTGTGAAATTATGAATATAGAAGAGAGGCTGTCACAGTTTTGGGAAATCTTTAATACAGTGTTGCTTACAAATTTATGAGGTGTTTTTTTTTAAAAAAAAATCAATATTTCTATATAAATATGATCTATCCTGAAACTAGATAAAAGAAACCAAATTAAACAAATGAGTAAAAAACATGTTCATTTCAAATGAATCAAATGAGTCAAATACTTGTTCATTTATATATGAAGAAAAATATCCAAAGCTACATATCAATATGTGAGCCTTTGTTTTCAGTAATTGTTTGGGCAGCAATAACTGCAAAGTTGACAAACAGTAGGCAGGCTTTTTGGAGAGTTGTGGATTTTACCTTGCAACCCTGCCATTATTATTCAGTGTTCTTTTGAACACTGCAAGAGAGTCCTTTACCTCCTTAGACATTACCCTGAGGTCTCTTCAGACTTCTCAGAGAATTATATGTGTGAAATTGGTTGGTTAACCAATCCTAGGGAGCAGTAGTGGGTTTTAAAACCTATTGCTACTGGTTTGCATGTGTGTGTACTTGTGTGCACACACAACACTTCAGCACATGCACAGATGCATCCCAAGTGGGTGAGGGGAGCCTCCCACCGCCGGCACTACCAGTTCACAGAACTGGAGCCAATTGGAAGCAACCCATCACTATTGGAGAGATTAACAACAATATTGTTTCCATCTCTACACAACATGTGACAATAATCCAATTTATTTCAAGATACTTCAAGATACTTTACTAGTATCTTAACCTAATCCTATGTAGCTTCTGCTCCGGCAATCTCACACTACTTACCAAAACTTACAAAACTTTTGCCAGACCCATCCTCGAATACATCTCATCTGCTTGGAACCCATATCACATCTCAGACATTAACACCTTGAAAATGTCCAAAGATACTTCACCAGAAGAGCCCTTCACTCCTCCACTTGAAACAGAATACCCTATGAAACTAGACTTACAATCCTAAGTCTAGAAAGCTTGAAACTACAATGCCTTAAACATGACCTAAGCATTGTCCACAAAATCATATGCTACAACGTCCTCCCTGTCAATGACTACTTCAGCTTCAGTCACAACAGCACAAAACAGATTCTTAATATTAACGGCTCCAAACTTGACTGTTAAAAATACGACTTTAGTAATCGAGTTGTTGAAGCATGGAGCTCATTACCTGTCTCTGTAGTGTCATCCCCTAACCCCCAAAATTTTACCCTTAGACTATCCACAGTTGACCTCTCCTGATTCCTAAGAGACACACTTCCATATAATCTGCATTGTGAAGATCACATTTGAGCATGGAAACTCACATTTGTGTTATTCAAATAAGGTAGGATCTCACACACTAATACCTGATTATCTATTGATCATTTTCTTCATTGAATAATGAATAATGTTTTGGACTCATTTGTTTAATTGGCTTCTCTTTAGCTAGATTTAAGTCATCATTTCTGTTGATTTTCATAGGAATATTGTTATTTTGATATGAAGGATCTTATTCTATGTGTAATAGGTTATTATTACAACACTTGCTTGAACACTTTTATACATAAAAACAGTAAGAAGATATGTTGGTACTGTACTTTTATTATGATGGAATTTGTTTGAATTCAATTGTCACTCATGAAGTCTTTGGGAGAGTTTTTAATGCTAAGCCCAGTGTACTGAAGCAAGATTTCATAGTTAACATGGTCTCATAGAAACAAATTGCCCCTTGAATTAATCATGACTAGTTTCACTCCTATTAATTTTAATAGGAATACTCCAAGGCAGAGATGAGTACATCTGTCAGGACCATTTTCTCAGTTCAGTTTTGTAAATTTATACATTTTATTCATTTCATTTCATAATGCAATAATTTTTTAAAAATTAGCTTTATGGTAAAAATATTGCACAATTTTATAGCACACTGGGTTTATTTTTTTCCAGTAAATCTCATTTTGGGGGGGGGGGGGAATCCGTAATAAATTGATTTTATTTTATAAATACATGAGTTTTAATGCAGTTGATACCTTTCATAAATCTTATATTTCTGCAAGCTGATGGAAATATGGCTATACACATAGTAATTAAAGAAGGACAACTTGTCATTATGTAACCCCTATGCATTGTAGTTTTTTTTTTCTCATAGTAATTTTTATTTAAGTTTTAAAATACAAAGATAAAAGATTAATATAAAATAAGAAAAGTATAAAAAGTATAAAGTATAAAAAGTGCAGAGAGAGAAAAAGAGAAAGAAAAAAAGAGTAGAAAATATATATAAACTTCCTTTTTATGACACCGGCGTAGTCCCTTAATTCATGGTAGAATAGAACTGAGGGTTTAAGGACTGGATGCCCTTCCTGATGTTTACATGGAATTCACAACAGCTATTTTTTTTCTTTGAGCCCAGAGAAACATCTGCCACTACCTAGGAATGAACTCTCACCCTTTCCAGTGGGAGGTGAGTATCTTTACCACTAGGCCACCAGAAAGGGGAAAAGGAAACAGAAATAGAAAGAAATGACTTTCTCCTTTATTAACCAATCTCTTCATTCCATAGCTCATCTTTTATCTATGAGCAAATAATAAAAATTCAGCATTCAATCTTAATCAGCAAAATTCAGTCAGAGTATATGAAACTGATTTAATTGGTTAAAGCTTGTTTGTGTGCTTGTGTGTGTGCGTCTGCTAACACATACTAACACATAAACAACCTTTAAGCAATTAAATCAGTTTAAGATTCCTGTCTTTATACTTTCCTCTAAAAATACAAAGAAAAAATATTATTCCATATTGCACTAAGACTTATATATCGCTTTACAGTGCTTTAAAGCTCTAAGTGGTTTACAGAGTCAGCATATTGCCTCCAACAATTTGGTTCCTCCTATCTCAGTGATGGCAAACCTATGGCACTGGTGCCACAGGTGGCACGCATAGCCATATCTGCTGGCACGCAAACTAGCTCAGCTTCAACATGCATGTGTGTGCCAACCAGCTGATTTTTGGCTTGCCCAAAGGTTCTGTGAGTGCATGTTTGGCTTCCAGAGAGCCTCTGGGGGATGTGAGAGGATATTTTTACCCTCCCCCAGCTCCAGGGAAGCCTTTGGAGCCTGGGGAGGGTGAAACACGAGCTTATTGGGCCCACCAGAAAGTTGGGAAACAGGCCATTTCTGGCCTCAAGAGGGCCTCCAGGGGGGACAGGAAAATGTTTCCACCCTCTCTAGGCATTGAATTATGGATGTGGGCACTCACGCATGCAGAATATCAAGTGCCCACACTTTTTCGGCACCCAAGGAAAAAAAGGTTCTCCATGACTGTCCTATCTTACAGCTATAAACAAATCTTTGAAACCTCATCACCTCATAACTCAATCCAATGCAGAATTAGTGCACTCGGTTCTACTGATTTGAATAGGCTTCTCAATTATGTTGGAATGTGACAACAATCAATGGTAATAATTTTAATAAAAATGGATCGCCAAAATCTTTAATGTTTTTCCCAGCACAGCAATACTTTTGCATTTATTTTACTGTTATTTGAAATGAAGTGGATTTAAGTGTCCAGCACTCAATCAAATAGTGAGTTTTGGCTTTGTCCATCTCTTAATCCTAGCAAAATTGCCGTAGCAAAATATCAGTCAAGAAAATAAACACTATTTGCATGAAGCAGTAGCCTCTCTCCTTCCCTGCAAAGAATCTTACTACTAAGGCTAAACATGTTGAAGGTAACATGATCACGTTTAATTATAATAATTGTTCTGTCGGGCTCTCCGGTAGACTCCTCCCAAAAATTCACAGGTACAAATTTCAGACACACGCACGTTTGAAAATTCAAAACAATGTTCTTTATAATGAAAATTCACTTAAACCAAGCCCTCTTTTGGTATAGCAAAGAGCACTGGTCTCCAAACAAACTGGTAATTTGTACAAGTCCTTTATCAGTTCTGTGATACTTAGCTTGCAGCTGTGAGGTAACTCACAGTCCTTCTTCTTTCACAAAGTGAAACACACTTTGCCCTGGTTTAGTTTCAAAGCGGGGAAAAATCAGCACACAAAAGGTCAAAGTCAGTAAAGCAGTCATGAAACACAACGATCAGATAATCCTCCACAATGGCCAAACCCACAGGCTGCTATTTATAGCAGCCTCACTAATTACCACAGCCCCACCCAAACATAGGTGGCCCCATTTTCTTTGATAATAATCTCTCAGTTGTTGTTGCCTATGCATCGCTCTCCACATGCGTGGCTGTATCATCAACTCTTGTTCTGAATCCAAGAAGGAGCTAGATAATTGATCTCCTTCTGAGCTGTCTGCCACACTCTCCTTCTCCCTGTCACTCATGTCTTCTTGGTCAGAGGAGCCTTCATCAGCAGATTCCACCTGGGGGCAAAACAGGCCTGCAGCATGTGGATGTTTCCCCCACATCCACAGTCCTTGGGGCAGGAGATTGGCCAGAGCTAACCACAACAATAACAAGAAGATTGTTTCAGTTATATGCAGGGATGTAAAACAATAAGAGATTTCAAAATAAGTTCCCAGCTGAAAGGCTGCAAAGGTGCCCATTATGAGTTGCCTAGAGTGGAAGTCAAAGCAATGACAGATGATGCCAAGAAAACAGAGCATCTCTGTGTCAACTGACTTTCATCTTTATAAATAGGGTCTACTATAATATTGCAAACAAGAATGTTGACAAGATACAGGTGAACAGACCCAAATGAGTGTTAAAAGGAGCATGTGATGAAACATCTGGGCTATGTTTAATGAATTCTGAAAAAGCTGAAGACATTTGTTATGTCCTAGGAGACTAAGAAATGAGAGTCCTAATACTTGAGATGCCAAACCAGATGGTAGAATTTAATATCTTAAGTTGCATGTATAAAGCAAAAGCATTTGCTAATTAACAAACCTACAAAGATATCCTAAATCTTATGCTTAGATGGACTACTGAGTCTTCTAGCACAGCGGAAGATGTTCCATTGCAGTAACTCCTCTGAGTATGAAGCAACTGTCTTTCTCAACTTTTCTACTTAAAACTTTTCAACTGGGAATGCCAAACTAAATAAATAAAAAAATCTGCATCAAACATCTGTTCTCCATGACTTTTTAAAATTATCTTGAATAATTACTTGGATTATGAAATGCATCACAAAAATTTAAAAAAATCATGCGATATCAAATCAAGTTACATAGCAATTCATAATGAGATATACCATGCTATTTGAAGCTTCACTTCCTAGGTAATGAAAATATTAGAGACTAAGGCATAAAATTAAAGAACAAGTATTTAGGGGCTAGCATTTAGAAGAGGAACAGCCGAGTACCACAGTAAACCAGAGTTGGGAAGTTGAAAGGCAGGATTCATATTATTGCCAAAAAAATCATATCTATCACATTTCATCTATAGCATCTATAGCATCTATATAGCCCTGTCCATGACGTTACCAGGAGTTCAGATGAAGAGAAGGTATTGTCATAAAACAATGCAAACTACTATAAAAATCGTTAGGATACAGTAGAAGACTTTAGTGGAAAAATTTCATAACTATGATAACATTGCTTACTTTCAATGGGAGACATTATAGTGGATGCAGTCACTGGTTGTTTCTTAAAAAAACAACTTCATTATTTTTTTCTCTCGCCCATCTTTTTTTAAAAAAATTCAGCATCATGAATCAGATGAACTCACTGTCACAAACAACTCTTCACCTGTCCAAAGATCTAAGCAATGATCTGGACTCATGAATTAAAGAGAGTGTCATAATTCATGAAAATATTCAAAGAAAATTATGGCTTTGTATCACCTTGAATAAAGTTGCTGAATTTAAGCTAACTTGACAGTTGCAAGTTGTTAGACTGGAAGTTAGTTATCTACATTTTAATAATGCTAGGACTTGCTGCTCATCAACCTGAAACTAAGATCTGCAAATTCTTTTTTGGGGAATGAAGGCAGTAGTGGAATCCATTTTTTTTAAAAAAACTAATGTTCTGTGGGTGTGGCTTGGTGGGCGTGGCTTGGCTTGGTAGACATGGTGTGGCTTGGTGTGTGGCTTTGTGGGTGTGGCAAGGAAAGGATACTGCAAAATCCCCATTCCCTCCCCATTCCTGGGGGAATAATATTGCAAAATCTCCATTCCCACTCCACTCTGGGGCCAGCCAGGGGTGTTATTTGCCTGTTCTCCAAACTACTCAAAAGTTTCACTACCAGTTCTCCAAAACCTGTGAGAACCTGCTAGATTTCACCCCTGAATGAAGGGATTTTTTTTTTTTTTTTGGTGTTAGTTTTAAATTGTGTCGGCAAATTTAGACAAGATGTGTTTAACTTTTTGGTTAATAAATTTTTTATGTAGGGTAATTTTATATAAATTCAGTGAATCTAAGCCCAGTTTAGACCCTTAGAATCTACATTAGGCAACTGCTGGCAACCAACTGCTGCTTGATGTAGTGTAGTATATTGAAATTTCTTTCTACTGAGTAAGCTAATGATCCATTCAGCTGATTATGTTCTATACTGACCAGCAGTGACTGTCCAATTCTGTTTAGTCTCTCTTCAGAGACTTCACAGTTTGAGGCTACATGCAAAACATATGTTGTGACTGTGCAACACATTCCAAAGTATATGTATATTTTTTTTAAGCATTGAAGGAAGTTTGAAAAGTCCTTTGAAAGTTTCATCCAGCTGCTCTGAATCTTTCTCTTCTTGTTTAGAAATTTGATTAGTGTTTTTATCAATCAATCAATAAAATGTTTAACTTTGCTAGACATGTGTAACAAAGCTTCAATACAACTCTATGTATAACTTCTCAAAAGTTAGTCTAATCAAAGGAAAGGACTGCCGGGATAATGTGCAGAGAATTCTATACAGAGCAGAATATATCACAATATATATTGTGGTTAGCTCAGACCCAACTCCTGCCCCAAGGAATGTGGAGATGGGTGTGGGGGAGACATCCACATGCCGCAGGCCTGTTTTGCTCCAAGTAGAATCTGCCAACAAAGTCTTCTCTGACCAAGGAAGCGTGAGTGACAGGGAAAAGGGGAGTTTGGCAGACGGCCCAGGAGGAGATCAGTCATCTGTATCATCCCTGGATTCTGAACAAGAATTGATGACACATCCACACATGTATAGAGTGATTTATTTATTAAATTTATTTATTAAATTTGTATGCCGCCCCTCTCCGCAGACTCGGGTGATGCATAGGAGACAACAACTGAAGGATTGAATATCTCTGGGACCGCCTTCTGCCGCACGAATCCCAGCGACCGGTTAGGTCCCACAGAGTTGGCCTTCTCTGGGTCCCGTTGACTAAGCAATGTCGTTTGGTGGGACCCAGGAGAAGAGCCTTCTCTGTGGCGGCCCCAATCCTCTGGAACCAGCTCCTCCCAGATATCAGAGTTGCCCCCACCCTCCTTGCCTTTCACAAGCTCCTTAAAACCCACCTCTGTCATCAGGCATGGGGGAATTAAAATTTCCCTTCCCCCTAGGCTTATAGAATTTATACATGGTATGCTTGTATGTATGAGTGGTTCTTTAAATTAGGGTTTTTTATATTGTTTTTTAATATTAGATTTGTTTACATTGTCTTTTTATATTGTTGTTAGCCGCCCCGAGTCTTCGGAGAGGGGCGGCATACAAATCTAATAAATACAAATATAAATATTATTACAAGAGAAAATGAGGCCACTTGTGGTTGGGTGGGGCTGCTGTAATTAGTGCTACAGATAAAAGTGCAGCCTGGTGTTTTAGCCTCATGGCAGTTTATCTGATTCATTGTTTCGTCAAGATCGTGGTTTTTGCTCTTCAGGATTGTGTGTGTGGACTCTCTGGACTTTAGAATTGGACTCAATTTCCCAATTATTGGGTGAGCAATTGGACTGCATTTAACTTGTGCCTTGTGTGTACCAGAAAATCCCTTTGACATTTAAAAAGGGAGCTGTTTCTGTTTTTCTGTTTATAAAAACTTTTGGGTTTTCCTTTTATCATGTGGTGTGTGTCTTCCTGGACTAATCACCCGGTAATTACGGGTGGTTGAGACACGCCGGCAGAACTATATATGTGTGTGTGTATATCTGATATATATCTGATATATTGCAATATATCAGAATAAAAGTAGTAAATCAGCTGATTCTGATGCCCATCTCTGAGAACAGCTCTTCTAGATCATGTCTAGACACATGTAGCCAACATTATTCTCCCACCAGTATCTAGGAAGCTCCAAAGAAGAAGAGTGAGAGAGTATTATTTTCTAATTGTTGGTCCCCAACACCCAGTCACAGTATGTAGAGTTCCCCCAATCAGCATCCAGTTATCAAGATTAGTAGACATTACAGAACTGAGATTCAGGAATTGGTCTAGTCTCCTGTTGAAAACATCTAAATTAGTATCCAATACCACATACCTGAATACACCATTTCCAATATTTGAAGGGCTGCCAGAAGGAAATTGGGGCTAACTTAATTTATTTATTTATTTTATTTATTTATTATTTGGACTTGTATGCCGCCCCTCTCCGAAGACTCGGGGCGGCTCACAACAAGTGAAAAACAATCCAATACAATCCAATTGATTAAAATATTATAAGTTTAAGAAAATCCCCTATACTAACATACACACATACAGGCATACCATATATAACTTCAACATGCCCAGGGGGAGATGTTTAGTTTCCCCATGCCTGACGGCAAAGGTGGGTTTTGAGGAGTTTACGGAAGGCAGGAAGAGTAGGGGCAGTTCTGATCTCCGGGGGGAGTTGGTTCCAGAGGGCCGGTGCCGCCACAGAGAAGGCTCTCCCCCTGGGGCCCGCCAACCGGCATTGTTTAGTTGACGGGACCCGGAGGAGGCCCACTCTGTGGGACCGAATCGGTCGCTGGGATTCGTGCGGCAGAAGGCGGTCTCGGAGATATTCTGGTCCAGTGCCATGAAGGGCTTTAAAGGTCATAACCAACACTTTGAATTGTGACCGGAAACTGATCGGCAGCCAATGCAGACTGCGGAGTGATGGTGAAACATGGGCATACCTGGGTAAGCCCATGACTGCTCTCGCAGCTGCATTCTGCACGATCTGTAGTTTCCGAACACTTTTCAAAGGTAGCCCCATGTAGAGAGCATTACAGTAGTCGAACCTCGAGATGATGAGGGCATGAGTGACTGTGAGTAATGAGTCCCGGTCCAGATAGGGCCGCAACTGGTGCACCAGGCGAACCTGGGCAAACGCCCCCCTCGCCACAGCTGAAAGGTGGTTCTCTAATGTGAGCTGTGGATCGAGGAGGACGCCCAAGTTGCGGACCCTCTCTGAGGGGGTCAGTGATTCCCCCCCCAGGGTAATGGACGGACAGATGGGATTGTCCTTGGGAGGCAAAACCCACAGCCACTCCGTCTTATCCGGGTTGAGCTTGAGTCTGTTGACACCCATCCAGGCCCCAACAGCCTCCAGGCACCGGCACATCACTTCCACCGCTTCGTTGACTGGGCATGGGGTGGAGATGTAAAGCTGGGTATCATCGGCATATTGATGATACCTCACCCCATGTCCTTGGATGATCTCACCCAGCGGTTTCATGTAGATGTTGAATAGCAGGGGGGAGAGGACCGACCCCTGAGGCACCCCACAAGGGAGAGACCTCGGAGCCGACCTCTGACCCCCCACTAACACTGACCATCTGTAGGCAGGACAAGAAACAATGGGTGGAAACTGTTGTGTTTGGGCCTGGGCCAGCCGTTGCTCCCACAGATGGGAAAGACGCGGCACAAATTGAATGCGAAAGCCTGGCTGACAGCCAGGAAGATGTGGCAGACAGCCAGGAAGATGTGGCAGACAGCCAGGAGGACGAGGCCACTGGTACGCAGGATTCAGCAGACAGCCCAGGGGATTTGGCATGCAGTCCCTCAGACAGTCTTTCGTCCATGAGTTCTTCTGCAGATCAATATATTGATCTGCGTAGCCGAAGAGCTATGCAAAGAAGGGATCGATTGAAGGAGTATTACAAGTCATCATCGTAGCACCTGGGCTGGGTGTAGTTCTTATACTGAGGGCTGGGTGTGGTTCCCTTAATGATGGCTAAAGGGATAAAAGGGAACAAAGGCCCAAGGCAAACTGTGGCTGTTTATCTGTGTTGTTTTGTGGTTCCTGCTCTGAAGTTTCTGTTCCATGCCGTTGGAGTTTTCAACCCAGCTTTTTCAGACAAGTGGAAGGTGAAAACTCTGGGACTTTCAGTTTGCTCCAAAGATTCAAAAGGACTCTTGAAATGTCTTTGCTCATTCCAGGTTGTCTTTGTTTGTTTTTTTCCTGTGTTTTTGTATGCGGCTGAAGTAAGCCTTGCACTATCATTGTTTTCGGACACTAAGAACTGTTTTGAGTAACCCTTTTTTGTTTATTTAATATAGGTTTGCTGATTAGCAGAGCATGTGTGTGTTTGATTTCTTTTCCTTGGACTGTTACTCATTGCCTGAGCCCAGTCAGGCAGAATAGGAACTAGCCAAGGAGAGAAGCAACCTAGAACTAAAGAAAAAATTCTTAACAGTTAGAAAAGGTAACCAGTGGAATGCCTTGCCTTGAGAAGCTGTGGCTGCTCCATCACTGGAGGTTTTTAAAGATGAGACCGAACAGCCATTTGTCAGAAATAGCACAGGTTTCCTATGAGAGCAGGGGCTTGAATTAGATGATTTCCAAAATGTCTTTCCTCCAGCTTTGTTACTGCTACATCTCATTCTGCAGTTCCACAAACTGATTACATGGTGCATGTATAAATGCTTCCATTCATCAGTTTTAAAATCTATTATTGAGTTTCATTGGTTTTAGTGTTAGAATAGGTGCAGGTGGAGGGGAAAAAAAATCTCTTTCTTTATCCTGCATAATTTTATGACCCTCATATGCATCTTTTCTCTAAATCTTCATAACATTGGACAAGATCAAGGAATCTAGAATTATACAGTCTTCAGTGAGTCAGAGACTTTAATGCTCACATTAGCAGTAAATACAGAATCTTGGAAGCTGCAGGAGGAATTTCCCACCTCCATTTATTAGTCAGTGCATTAAGGTGTAATCTCTTAGAACACTTTAAATCATTTCTCCCTTTGTTTCTTGTCACTTGGACTAAATTGCCATTTATGTGATAAGCTACCAATGAACTCCCCTCCTAGCTCTTCAATGTTTATGTCTAACATTCCTCTCATGATTCTCCTAGTCACCTCACAAGCATTCACACCAAGGTAAAGAGCTCTAACTGTTGCAATTGTTAAAGCCCTCTGATAATTTTAGTTAGTGTTTTCTGCACCTTCTCTGGTTTCATAATGTTCCTCTTGAGTTGCAGTACCAGGGCTGCATATATTTAATAGTCTAGATACAGTTACATCATAGGTTTATGTAACTGTGTCGTAGTAGTAGATGATACATACATCTTTTCTCTAGTGACTACTAAATATGTTCTAATTATGGAAATAGGCCCTTGGGAATAAATCTTATTGAACTAAATAAAAGAACTTTCTTAGTAACCTGCATAGGATTGTGTCACAAGGCTATCACTTTATGCCCTCCGCCTCAAAAGATCTAGAGTACAGAAAAACATACTTCTACAGTAGTACTATAAATGAAAGTAAGTGACAAAAAATAAATGAAAAAGGCCATGCCAATGTATACAACCAACAGCAAAGTATTTAATTGCATTTTTCATTATAACACCAGGACCAAAAATTGGAAAAGCTAGGTCTTAACATCTACACAATTTCTTGCAGGAAACTATCTATTATGTAGACCAGTATTTTTTTAATTGGCGGCCATTTCAGGGGGCAGAATATTTCAAGGAGGCCACAAATGAAAAACATTTAGTGGGCGTGGAAAATGCCAAGTGGGATACAGAACAATACAGTATATTGTACCACAAGTACTATTTTGTTGATGCCACAAAATGTACCATGACCATATTCAGCAAGAGGATTTGGGTGGAGGTTGGACTCAGGAAAAATCAAACAAGGTTGGAAAGGGGACCGCAGGTGAGAAAAAGTTTAAATGTTCAGGCTATTTTTTTAAAAAAATCATACAAATGTATTTGTAAAATAAAAACAGGCACATGTTTTATATTTAACATCGCTTCCAGAGATTTTGGAATATACAGTGATACCTCTACTTATGAACTTAATTCGTTCCGTAGCCAGGTTCTTAAGTAGAAAAGTTTGTAAGAAGAAGCAATTTTTCCCATAGGAATCAATGTAAAAGCAAATAATCTATGCGATTGGGGAAACCACAGGGAGGGTGGAGACCCTGTTTCCTCCCAGGAGATTCCTAGAGAAACCCCATGGAGGCTTCTCCCCGCCTTTTCCGGCCCTGTTTCCTCCCAGGAGATTTCTAGAGAGGCCCCACGGAGGCTTCTCCCTGCCTTTTCTGGTTACAGTTTCGGAGGGTCGAGTTTTATCTAGAAAAGTTCATAAGTAGAGGCGTTTGTAGGAAGAGGTACCCCTGTAGTTCTTAAAGTCAATTACAATATAATCAACTGCATTGGCTGAGGCTTCATCAAATTGCCTTCCTCTTGGATTGTGCTGTGAGTATTGTTTTACTGCTTTGAGAGGCAATTGACAAACCAGGACAAACAATAGATGGGAATAATAATTGCTTCCAGGAGCAAAGCAAGAAGAAAGCAATTTGATCCTCACCGTAGACATATTGAAATCTCCTGGGACTAAATTTTTACTTTAAAAAAAGAAGAAGCTGAAATTCAAGATCCAATGTAATTTTATCCACCAAATGTGATATAATTTTATAGCTCTCATGGATCACATGAAGTTTCCATAACATTTCCTCACTGCTCTCTTAGCAAATTGCCTAGGTAAAAATCTACTTGGGAAGCTTTTTCTAAAATATTTTTTATGCCATCAGAAAACAAAGTCACAGAGAAAAGTACAGGAAACATTTTTTGCTGGTGAAACCTGTTAACCAGCTCGGTGAAAAATATGCCTCCTTATTAGTATTATTCTTACTTTTAAGATGCCTATTATTCCCATGATAAGCTATAAAACAAAGAACACTTTAGTGAAATAATATGATCTTCTTCAGTTGGAATCCTTTTCCATTATTTCTTTATTTAAATAATAATAATAACCACTCATAACATCTCTGTGTGATTGTATTTTTTTCTTAATATTCTAAAGAAGAGCCTACAGGGTGACTTAGTTTATCCTTATAGAGTCTAACAGCTGGTTGAGAAAAACATTCATTGGAAAAATAATTTTGCCTTCCGAGCATCTGGTGTTTATGGTCTTCCATCCAATGGATAGCAAGATAGCAAAGTGCTTAGCAGCCTACTCCTCGAGAAGGGAAAAGGTGTTTAAAAAGACAAAATGGTGGTAACAACTTGAAACACTCCTATGCCTGTTCAAAAGGGATGTTTCCACTATGTGATCATAGCAGCCAGGTAGAATTATTAACTGTTAAAAGTAACCCACAAATGGGGAGTTTGTTTTTGATTTTTCAAACCAAGGATATTTCTCTAGTTGGTATTCACATTCTGCATAATACAATCTGATCATTCTGGTCTTCCTGGTGGAGAGGTCATTAGTATTTTTATTTTCCCTCAAATTGCTAATTATATAGACAGTGCCACAATGTGGTGATCAAACAAATCAGGCCAAATTTAAAAACATGTTTAAAGTAAGAGGGAAGAGTTCTGCATGCAAATATTTTTACCATATGCCATAAATGGTGAAATTAAATCCATATATGTCCAAAGGATTTTTAAGTTTAGGATTCTTTTTTCTCAGAATTGCATTTAAGTCTATTGTAATCCACAAAATTCTGATTCTTACTTGAATTCCTGGGTCATTTTTTTTCTAATATTGCTGCAACATCTATGCACTGGTATTCTTTTCTCTAAAGTAGCTATCATGTTTAGTACATTCCCATTGGACTATAATACTATTATTATTATATACACAAAAATATGAAATCACAACTGTCAGTCCTTTTGCTGGTGTTACCATTGATACATATCAAGTACTTACAAGAACATAGGACATCCTAATGTATTGACATAGGACATGTGTGGATCCACAGAGTGGGGCCTTTTGTAATTGACTGATGGAAATTTGTCAATGCTCAGATTCTCTAAAAGCTGTCAAAGATTTTTGGGTATGGCCTCCAGGATGCCAATAATCACTGGGACCACAATGTCCAGATTATACCATTTTCAGATTTTGATACTTTGTGATATTCTCCATTTTTTTTTGCCTTCTATTCAATTGACCCCTGGTATGGCCACATTAATTATCTCGTGTGTCATGAGCCAAGACTTCATTGGTTTTGTATTTGGTAATCTTACAATATTTTAATTGTCCGTGTCCACTATCCAGACTTTTTTGCATTTCTTATCATTATTTATTTTAAATAAATACATTACATTATTCAATCCAAATGTAAAGCTTAAGAATTCTCAAAACAATTCCACAAAATCTTTAGTTTCAAGTAAAGCAATTTTTGTAAGGTCAGTATTTTGAGGTCAAATGTAATGTTTCCGATCTGTTTTGGCATTACTCCTGTAAAAAGTTCCTAATGCTGTAATAACTAAGGGGAAAATGATGCCAGTTTGTTCCATAATATTTGTATTTCCTGACAGTTTGTATCTTTCTCCGTTTTTTTTTTCAAGTACTGGACCATCATTTCATATTTCCCCATCTAAATAATTAAAGTTGACTTTTTTTCACTTTCTTGTTTTGTTCTAGAAGTTAATTTGTCTGAATTCACAAGTCCCATAATGTTTACATAAACAATTTGTACTTTTTACATACATTCCAAGGAATACCTTTTGATGTCTGATCATGTCTGCCTTCGTTGTAAAACTAGGAGTACCAAGTTAGGGACAGATTTTCATAAAGAAAATGTTATGTGGTTGCTAAAAATGGACAACAACTTACATAATCAATTAATCATATCTGCTGGTTAATCTTTCTGAGAAATTTTGCTACAGGGACTTATTTGATGCTGACCAACTCTCTGCACAAACAACTCACTATTGTTTCCAGGTTTTTTTATTTTAGTTTTTATATCATGTGTTTTTTTAATTTGTTCTTCTGCTACAAATATTAAGCTTCTGATTTCTTCTTGATAGATTCACTCTAAAGCCATTGCCAAGTTTTGTGACTATTCCTCTGACCTTCAGTTTCTCTCAGGTAACTGCAGGGGTGGGTTACAACTTACCTTGCTTCCAATTTGCTTCTTCTCTTGCCACGTGGCTGTGCCTCATGGGCGCGCATGCATTTTGCACACTCACACATTCAAGAACAAAAAAGTTTATTTTTTAAAAAAAGCTGAAAACAAGATGCCAACGCATGTGCAATGCTGGAAACTCAGCTTCTACACATGCACAGAAGGAAAAATAAAATAAAAAATAAAAAAAATCCCCAAACAAGAACATTCCATTTTTTTTAAGTTGGCAGCATCCCAGACCAGCCCTGACCAATTTGGTTTTGTGACGTCATCATGACATCACCAGCAGTTGCTACCACTTCAGGCAAACCGGAAGGAACCCAAGTCTGGGTAACTGACTATGCAGCACTTTATCTTTGGAATGGTTTATTTGCTGTTGTAACTGCTCATGTTTTACAACTGGTTCATTTGTATGTAGCCTTTGATAATGTCACACTGCAGATATTTTACAGAAGTTTATTAACATCTTCTCCTGACTTGCTTTATTACATTGTTTAAACCTTTGATTTCATCCTCCACTGTTTACTTCTCTGGCAGCAAACCACAAACACCAATTTTCCCTGATAAATACAAATGATCTATATTGCTTCTTTTGTGTAGTGCATGATGTATTGTCATGTTTATAAGTATTGTAGTCTAAATAATCTAATTTTGCCTGGGTCCAGTCAATAATACTCGCTGGATAGAATCTTCCAGAGGAAGCCTGTACATCGCCTTTGATTGTATTGCCATCGTTCAGCTTTAATTTTTAAATGTTTCTAACTTGTTTAACTCAGAGTTCATTTCTTTTTCACTTCAGCATGCAGAATATTGACTGCATTTTGCTACAGATTTTAATTGGCTCATAAAATTATGAATTTTTGCCAACTGCATTTACCCCTTGGGGAAGGGACAATCATATTTATTGTCAATGCATTTATTAGCAATACTAATAACACCTAGACATATACTGCTTCACAGTGCTTTACAGCCTTCTCTAAATGGTTTACAGAGTCAGCATATTGCCCCCAAGAATCTGGGTCCTCATTTCGCTGATCTCAGAAGGATGAAAGGATGAATCAATCTTGAGTCAGTGAGATTCGAACTGTCAAATTTCAGGCAGACAAGTAACCTGCAGTAGTGCATTCTAACCACTGCACCACCCATGGCTCTTTGTACAAAGCTTTCTAAGTATATAAATTAATTCAATATTGCATACATTTCTGTATATGGTTATGTGCATATACAAATATTTATACTTCACACACACACACACACACACACACACACACAGAGTGTGTGAGAAAGAGAAGGGGGGACGAGAGAGGGAGAGGAAGGGAGAGAGAGAATGTGTGTATAATTTGTATGTACGTACATACGTATGTATGTATGTATGTATGTATGTATGTATGTATGTATGTATGTATTGTTAACTAGTGCAGTGTTTTTCAACCAGTGTGCCGTGGCACCCTAGTGTGCCGCGACACATGGTCAGATGTGCCACGAAGAAGGAAGCTCAGGTTCTGGTCTCACAACTTTTTGCTGAGAGAGAGAGAAAGAAAGAGTGAA